>NC_049209.1:2265448-2292948 GCF_013347855.1 Anguilla anguilla | reverse complement strand
TTGGAAGGAGCTTTGCTATGTATTAGAGAATGTAATCACGACTGCCCCTACGAGGTGCGAGTAACTTAAGCAATGTGACGCGTGTCAAACGTTCGCGCCCGCTCGTAGTTTCTGCCCTGATTATTTTGGTCAGGGACGGTTACAGAACAGAAAGCCTAATATTTGGAAGTCCTCTTAGGGAAAGGCAGCAGTGTCTGTCACACAAAGGGGTTCTGTGTGGATATTAGATCATTAAATATACAGAATAAATCTGTCGCAAGGCTCACATTTTAAAAACATCCACGGCACTTAGTTTAAACATATTAATAGCGTACCGTGGATGGTCTTGGGGTTTTTTTGAACCTGAAAGTTTATATTTTGCGAAAAGTTTATCTCAATGTTAAAGTGAGCGCCGAAATGGTTTAGAATAAGTTTTTTTTTTTTTTAAAGAAGAGTTTGAAGAAATATCTCTCTTGACATATTTCTCCTACTTGGTTGTGCAATATAATTTATTATAAATCTGTTTTTATTAAAGTGTTGAATGTAATGTTATGTAATGTATTATATAATATGTATGCATAATGTCATTCTTTATTTTTTGTTGATTGTTTGGCTTAAAATCCAGGACAGGCCCACAGTATTCTTTGTGCACTATAATGTGGTTTAATCTTCTTTTATATACTTTATATACTCTTTGTATTTACTTTTCGAACAATACTTTCTGTTAGAATAATACTTTTTGCCAGTGAGATGAATTAGCCCACCTGGGGTCAATAGATAGGACCAGTAAACCAAAATAAAAATCAATTATATTCCTTCCAGTTAGATTGTATCGTGAGGTATTGTGCTTTGTGAATAGTGCCTGGTATTTTAATGTGACACTGCTAAGAAACTTTCCCTGAGAACAGGTAAGTTTAAAGGTAAGTAAACAACAACCCAGTTCAGTATTACGCAGTATTAGCTTTCATCCCAGATCAACTGAGCCCACAAGTTCCTCACTTAATAATAATAATAATAATAATAATAATAATAATAATAATAATAATAATAATAATAATAATAATGATGGTATTAAAACAGTTAGAAAAGACAAAAACTCTGCACATAATGGACATGGTATTTTTAAAAAATAAAATAAAACGTGGCTGTGGAGTGACCAGCCAGTTCTCTGTGTTCCACAGATTTGTGGTTCTACAAATGGGGGAAAAAAATTAAAAATAAAAGTTTTATCTGTGTCAGCCAAAACCATGAGAGTCTACGTTCTGGACACCTGATGCCCGGTCGACATACTGTCAATTTCTCTGAATTGACAGCATCATTCTGTTGGAACTGAGAAAACTAGCTCTGTAAACGTACAACGCATTTCAGAGCCTGTCTGCAGTTTTATTTTAATTTTTTTAATGCGTAACTGATATGACTGCATGTAATTATTATTTATTATTATTATTTACAGGTAGTTTGTTTTGCATATACAAACAATCTTAAACCGACACTGTCTCATTGATCCTCAGACTGACTCTATGCCCATTTGAATTGGACTATTAAATTGGTTTTTAAAAATTATGGAATTTATTTCAATGGTTCAAGGTACTAGTGGCAAGTCAGTGATTCATGATTACGAAACATTCTAATGGACCTGTACATTTACTTCCATTCTTGCTTTGCAGTTTTTCTGTCCCATTCCTCTTTAATTTTTTAAATTTTTGTTGAAGCTTGCTCAACATACATTTGTCAGACAGGATTTTGAAACATGAAATTTAGCATTATTATGATGTAATTAAGATACAATTATGTGTTGTTACGGAGAAAGAGCTTTTTGCCAGAACATTCCTGAAAGTTGTTTCTCAAGATATGTGTGAGAAAATGTTCTGAAAGAAGTACTATGCAGTTAATATTGCAGTTGTATCATATAATATTATACAGTAAAATACTACTATTATGATAAATACTTTTAAGTGTGTTTTGGCTATGCATATGGAGTTTTTTTTACTCTATGTAATGATCCTGAAGGAATTATAGGACCATGTGAAGTACTGGTACCATAGATACTTGAGATTTGTACTCAGCAATAAAAAGAATATGCCCCAGATTAATTAGCAGATACTATTAATGTATGTCACTTCTGTGCGTCAAGGTTAATATTCAGACATTAGTGACTGTAAAACAATGGTTCAAATGGAATGGTGTGTCTCTGTAGAAGCGCCAACCATGTCTGATTACAATGCATTTCTGCCTCCTGTATTGTTTTTGAGTTGCAGCTGTCTGATGAAATTAACCTTTTAAAGAGAATTAATGTTTTTTTATATGTGAGGGGGAGGTGTTGACAATTAAATTACATCGGAGAGATTTATAGATGTTAAGCAATATGAATCAGCTTATAGCTTTGCAGTAGTATTACTAGCTATCCTCTGATGGATCATGCTACAGTTGACCTGAAACCCTGAATGTAAATACCTTACAAAATATTTCAGGCATACACTGTGGCTCATTCTGTCAGACAGGTTTTTCAGTTAGACCTTTGCCACTGTACAAATAATGTATTTTTGTGGTGTAAAAAAAATCCTATTGATGTGTTGTTTTGACATGTTTTGAGTGATTGTTGAGCTACACACACACACACACACACACAAACACACACACATATTTTGACCAAGGGTAATGGTAATTATTTATGACTTGTCAGTGAAGACTCTTCTTCAGGATTTAAACTTCAGTGTGTCAGCGTACATACTGATACACTATGTGCCCTCCCATGATTTGGCTGTCCCACTGACTATCTTACAGAACAGCTGGTGTCTATCAGAGGTCTTCCAGATGACAGCATAGCCAGTTGGTGCCTGTCCCTTTTACAGGGAGGGGCTAATTCAATAGCTTTAAGAGCCCCATTGACTTAAACTAACCCTTAACCCTGCCAAGAAGAAGCCTTTTGTCGGTCATAGTCGGCTAATGACATAACCCAGACTGACTGGGGCTGCACAAAGGCATGTGCACGTCCGTGGTTTCAGTGCAGGTGCGTGGCACGGAAGAGGAATGAAAGATGAGAAGAGAATACCTGAAGAAAATAACCCGATTAAACACTGAAACGAAATGTGCGTGAGTGGTGGTCAGAATGTTCCCACCGCTCACGCACACTACAGCCATAAATATTGTGGTTCTCAGCTGAACATTCTGATGGTGATGTCACAATCACTGCTGGTAACTGAAAGCAGTGGAGTTCTGGAACACTGACTTAGAATTTTGAAAAATGTTTTAAAAAACATTCCAAAAAAACCTACTGTTCCAAGGGTTAAATGCATTTGTTTGGAGCACAAAAGCAGCATATAGGCAATGCTTTTACTTGCCTCGGTATATATCTTTTTAAAGTTTTAATTGACAGATTGTGGATATTGAATGTTATCAGATGCAAATCAAAAAAAAATTGGCAGAAATTATAATATGTAATCCTTCACAACAGGGCTGTTACATGCTTGAGCGACTTCATTACAAAAGAGCTTCATCACCTCAATTATGTCAACCAGAGGCTGTCAGCAAGAGGCTCCCTGCCACCTCATGTCTGAGCGCAGTGTCATGAGCGGTGACTAGACGTGAGCAAGGAGGTGATTTCACCTGTTTCCAGAAAAGAAGAGCAAAATACAGAGAGAGCCGCCGCACCCTGCTTATTAGGAGAACAATGGCCGCCGAGTTGTTGATGTGTCTGAGGCTGGACTCGGGTTATTGACCACTGTCTGGGGTGGGGGTGGGGGGGGGATGTAGTGTTATAATCACTGTAACAGGAACACCATGGAGCAGCAAAGCAGCTCTTTAGGCGTGAAGAGGATGCTGATGTTCACCAGGTCCTACTGGATGAGAAGGTGTCGGCAACCCTTCAGGCAGACGCAGCCGGCCGTGCCAGTGGAGTCCCTCTTTAGTGGTGAATCAGGACCGAAGCATTTTCTCCAGTCAACCCTGCATTTATGGATGGTGACTGAGCACATGCATTCGCACGGTATACGTCACTATTTTTTTTAACCCTTTGAAGAGGAGGTGTTCTGGAATGTTTCAAACCTTTCAACATTCTAAGTCAGTGTGTTCTAGAACTCCATTGCCTATCCCAGCATGCATTGGGCGAGAGGCAGGAAACTACACTACATCGGATTATTTATTTTATTTTAGAGAGAGGGAACATAGCCGGTTCATGTGTCCCAGCAGACCTCATGAATTCAATTCAATTTTATTTGCATAGTGCTTTTTACAGAAAACTGTCACAAAGACGCTTTACAGAGTAGCAAGGCAAGAGACAGAGCAAAAAAGGACAAACAAAGCAAACACCAGGCCTGAACCCCCAAATAGTAAGTATATAAGGTAAAAACCTCCCACTGGGGAGAAAACTCTCAAAGGGTGGTGAGAAAAAACTTCCCAATGGGAAGAAATCTCGAGAGGAACTCGGCTATAGAGGGGGAGCCCATCCTCCACTGGCCAGCCTGGTGTAGCAGACAGAAAATAAAATGGGTTGAGCAGGTTACAGTTGAGGTGAAAGCTAACAGGAATAATATTCAGAGGGAGAGGGAAGGGGTCTTATCCAGCGACCCTGCGACTCACTCTGCCCTGTCCCAGGCTCATTCCCTGGGCTAAGAGGCCCTCATTTAGACTGTTAGGGCATCTTTCTGTGGGCATCGGAGTGAAGTGACAGAGGAGGCAGAGAGAGAGAGAGAGAGAGAGAGAGAAAGAGGGAGAGAGAGAGAGAGGTGAGTGACAGTGAGAGAGAGAGAGGAGAGGGGGCGATAGAGAGGGAGAGAGTGAGAGAGAGAGAGAGAGCAGGGAGAGAGAGAGAGAAAGCGAGAGAGAGAGAAAGAGAGAGGAGGAGATAGAGAGCGAAAGAGAGAGAGAGAGGGGTAGAGAGGAAGAGAGAGAGAGGAGGAGATAGACGGGGTAAGTGGGGATTGAATGGATTCAGGTAAGTCTCGCATAATCCTCATTCAGACTGAAATTGTGCAACTGGTTGCTGTTTTTGTTTTTTTTCTCATCCCTCTGTCTCCTAACTGTGTGACTATTAAACAGCGGTGTCTGTTTTCGAGGTCTATATATATATATATATATGGTGATAAAATACCCAAAGTGTAACAACATATACGAAAACAGCCAATTTGCCGGTGCGCCATAAAGATCCATATACATTTGTCAACCTGTGCTTGTGTCCTCAGTCAATCCCCTAACCCAGGCTGGAATGATAACCGGCCATTTGAGTCTCTGTTGATCTGCGTCTCCTAACTGACAAATCCTCGGCATTATGGCCGCTCTCCTGAGGCGTAGCCCCAGAGCCGAAACAAGTCCAGGCCCGGACCGCTCGGCACATGTAAATACATTCGGCAAACTCGCGGCAAAGTCCTGTGCTCGAGCGTGTAAAGTGAGCAAATTAAATACATTAAAAAGATGACGTTGAAATGAATTTTAATTCTTAAATTGCGGTCTTATATGTATATATCCACTCCTGGCAGAGTGGAATTTTCTCAAAAATAATTGAAATGTGTCAACTGACCCAAAATGAAAGAACCTTTCTGTCTCTCTCTAATTACTACTAAGTACGAAAATATCTCAACAGAATTTAAACAAGAATGAATTCTGTTTGTTTTTTTTGTTTTTTTAAAAAAGGCTCTATTGTACTTCAGCAAAGCAGCATTCAAATAAGTCTTGAGTCCATTTATGCCCTTGGCAAGAATTTTCTAAACAGTGTCTGTTCAGGGCTATTATCGCTACAGTATACTCAACCTGAAAACACCTGCGTCTGAACAGTGCGTGTCCTGGCAGTATCAAAGGGATTCTGTTATATCACCTGTGGACACAAAGGTAATTTCTCTCCCTCTTTGCCGTCTCCTGTTGGGTGGACTGTGAGCGCACGCTGAATGGATTTGAGCGCGTTCCAAGTTCCAGGAGCGGGCGGCTGAAGGTGTGTTGTGTTAAAACCGTGGAGGGGACAAACGAGGGAGGGCTCTTGTGTAAGCAGGCCTTTTTCCCAGCAGTCTCTGGGGCGCGCGCGGTCCCGAGCGCGTTCACGAGGAGCGCGCACGGGAGGCGCTGGCGGACGGCAGTGTGTGTGTGTGTGTGTGTGTGTGTGTGCCAGCGAGGGTTACACAGCAGTTGAACTTTTCGCAGAGTGCGTTTCAATTCCCTCCCCTACCCCCCCACCTTCCACTGCATCTCCATCATTGGCCTTTGATTCCCAGGACTTGATGGAACTTGGCCTGAAGACGAGGTGCGGCGGTGCCACCCAGTGAGGGATGCCCATCTCAGCACATTAATACCATCAAGGTGCGGATGGGGGGGGACTTACTGTAGAAATGGTGGATTTAGCAAAGCTATATTTCCCACACATCACATGGTCTTGGGTGGGTGCGTGGGTGGGTGGGTAGGGGTATAAAGGGGTGGAGAGGGGGGCAACAGAAACAAAACAAACTTCACGGGAGGGTGGGAGACAGTACAAAATGTGGTGTAGGATCGTCGTCGTGGAAACGGGGATGTGGAGAAGGCGAGGGAGTGCACGTGAAACGCAGTCGGGGATCGTAAGAATGAGTCAGGTGTGTCATGTGACCGCCATGCCCCAACCACACCTCCACCCCCCCTCCTGCTGTTTTGAAAGGGAGGGAAAGGTTCTCTTTCAGCAGCAAGCTGAGAGGATGGACCCCACCCTCTTTTTAATTATACTTGCCAGGAGTTCTTTTTTATTTTTTTAAAATCCAGACCAGCGTGCACATGATGAGTCTTCACCTGAGCTCAGGGGGTGTTTCCTACTCTACACAAAATTTACTGGGACAGAAACTCAGTGTGCTTCAGGACCAGCCGAAATAAAACAGCAATGGCCTCCCACTGTAATACGATGTCGTGATAAAACAATACGACAGCCTGTCACACGTGAACTTAGATTAGTCTCTGCCCGCCCTGTGCAAATGCACACACACACGCTCACATAAATAAGGCCTACGGCAGCATTGCAACAAAACAGTGTGCAATTGCAGGTAGCCACACATCTGTGCGAAAATACCTGTGCGACCAAATGATTGTGCCGTGTGTGGCCTGTGCCACGCCCGCTCGATGCTCTCTGAGCTGCCCTCAGGTTCAGCGGCATGAAGATCGTTTGGCTTTTATCGCTCATTAATATCCGCCGAGCCGCGTTCGCTGCGCCGGCGTTCTTCCTGCCTGTCTTTGTTGTCTCCGGGGGCGACGGTGAGAGACCGCGCCGCTCCCCGGGGCGCCCGGGCCCCGTTTTGCCCCGCGGTCACTCGGCGCGGTGACAACTTCCTGTTAAGGGGTTAGCCGGCGTTCACCGCGCCTGAAACGCGGGCGTGGCCGGCTCCTGGGAAAAGGCTCGGCGGGGAACTCGCTCACCCGCGCGTCTGCACCTCCCTTCGATTGTCTCTCGCATTCTGTCCCATTCTTTTTGCATTTTTTTGCAGTTGAAAAAAAAAACAAAAAAAAAAAAGCAGGCGAGTCTGTATTTTAGTGTCTGTGATTCAGGACTGACACGCTCAGTCTATACAAACTCGTCCACAGGCTTTTACAAATTCCCACGACTGTCATAGTAACAAAGGTTTCTGTGATCACACCATCATTACTCTCTCTCTCTCTTTCTTTCTTTCTCTCTCTCTCTCTCACTCTCTCATGCACATTTATCACTCTACGTGTTGTATCAAGTAAACCACACTCCCTTTTTTATTTAAAAAAAATAAAACAACCTTTTAAAATGGCGCACTCTTTCATTTCCACTCTGAAAGATTTATTTGTCACAGGACACCCGTCATATTAGGAAAAGTGGGTGTAAATGTAGCGGGGCAATGAATGTTTCATGAATTGTTCATCCCTCCCCCCCCCCTGCATGGTTTGTGGCGGTAAGCTACCCTCACGCGAGATGTAATGAGGGCCGGTGATATGGCGCTAACCTACGGGGGAGCCGCGAAAGTGGTGGCGTGTTGATCCGCGCAGACGCGGTGGCGTGTGATGAAGGGCAAGTCCGAGCGCGCGCGACTTACGGTCACATGACACCATGAGTGAGTGGGAGGGGCTTCTGCTGATGGAACCCGGGCCAACTGAACCAGAGGGTGATGAGGAGATGCTTCATTTCGATTTTAAAAACGTCAGTCAGTGCACCTTGTTGATTTATTATAACAACAATAATAATAATAATAATAATAATAATAATAATAATAATAATAATAATAATAATAATAATAATGCTATTATCTCAAATGGATTGTAGGATTTGCTAAATGACCCAGCTTCCCTCAATCAAAAGGATTCTTGTGAAGGCCTCTTCCCTTCCAGCTGTGGGCAATATGCCATAATTACTTAATTAGAGGAAGCAGAATTTGAGGAGCGCAACACATCTGGAGCGTTTTAAAGCAAGTAATTGATGTTTTAATTGTGTGAGGATCCCGTGTCAAATGAGCTGTTCCAGAGAAAGGAAGGGAGTCAGCTCGCTAGCTGCTAAAAACCTGCAATTAAGTAAACATTTGTCCTTAAATTTGGTGCGCAATCTAAAACAAGTGGTGTAATAACAGTATCGCCTGTTCAGCAATTGCCTAAATTTACCGACCAAACCGTGTATATGAAAAATAAAATGACCACAAGCAATTTGAGTTAAAGTTAAGGGAAAATAATGATCGAATCCAGCCATATATTTTTAATACCATTTCATGTTTATGGACAAAAACTTTATGCTACGTTTGTCATGCAGACAGTGTGTGCTCTGTGTGAGTTGCGAGTAAACAATCTACCATACGGATGGTCTGATTAGCATTGAACTGCAGTGTAAAAAATGTTTTTTGGGACTAATGAGCTCATAATCTGCACCCATCTCCCCCCGCACCCACCCCCGCACACCCAACTCTCCCCCCTGTGTTTTCTGGGCATGATGTAATGCCATTTTGTCTGCTGACCCTCGGGGGTCACCTGTCCATCACCAGGACTGCAGTGTACAGACTCACCTGCTCAGACTTACCTGTCTCAGACGTCTCGGGCTGAGTCGGATTGCGCAGAGAATACACAGACTCTCTTTTTTTGTTCTACGTTTTAAGTGGAGGATGGGTGTGTATTTTCTGGGAGGGGGAGAGTTTAAGCAGTGTGGTTGATGGGGTGTGTGCAGGGGTGGGGGTTCTTAAAATGCAACAAAACAAAAGCTCTCCCCCCTTGGGGTCTGAGGTGTCGGAGACAGGTAAAACCTGAATATCTCAGCGTGGCCAGTGCCCTGTCACTCAAAGGCCAGCCATCTGCATCTTGTCATCCGGAGAGATTACCCCTGTCGCCCCCCCTCTCACGTTGCAGGGCTATTGTCCACGGCGTCTCCGGTGAACTTGGACTCCGCGGTCTGCCCTGGGCTGGACGTCTCCGGCATGCCGTTCTGTGATTGGTTGGGTTACATCATTACATCATTACTTCTTATGTGGCCTCCTCAAAATCTAGGCCTGCTACGCACAACTGTGTTTCCAGATCGGTGTCGGTGTCTGGGGAATAATGGCTCCTCCAAATTAAATGTTCACTTGGGATTATTTTAGATTTAGGTTAGCACAGGCTGTGATCAGTATAGGCTGTGAACGAAGACCAGTTTGTGACCAGGTTGAGAACCATGTGCAACAGACCAGTATATCTACAGAAGATTTAGTGCCATACTATCCCATACTCTCCTATACTATCCAATATTCTCCTATACCATCCCATATTCTCCTATACCATCCCATACTCTCCTATACCATCCCATACTCTCCTATACTACCTCAAACTCTCCTATGCCATCCCATACTCTCCTATACTACCCCATACTCTCATATACCATCCCATACTCTCCTTTACCATCCCATATTGTCATATACTACCCCATACACTCCTATACCATCCCATACTCTCCTATACTATCCCATACTTTTCCACACTCTCCTACAAACTGTGCAGAAATACAAAGACAGAGGAAATGCCCACACCCCCAGCACAGACCTAGACCCTGTCCCATTTTATCCATTCATTCCGTATATAGTGGACTAACTAGGGTCTCAGTCGATTTATAACAAATGCCTGACAGTCTAGTTAATCCACTATATAGGAAACTAGTGGAGCATTTGAGACACAGATGTATATCTATTAACAAAACGGTAACTCTTATAGCAAGGTCACATGCATTGGTATTAACTAATGTAGTTCTTAGCTACTCACTACTGGAAACTTAATCTGTATAGCTTTGTTAATGTATTTTTACATCATTAATTCATGTTAACAACTACATTCGTTGGTGCCAATTTATAGTGAGATTTAAAAAACTGTTTGTATATTTGTAAATGGTTGACTAATTATCCTACGTTTATCCTATGTTTTGCTAATGCATAAATACTCATGCATTTGTTAACTACTAACTAAATTTCATGCTTAATTAATGAATTTGTACATCATTAATTCATGTTAACAACTACATTCGTTGGTGCCAATTCATATTGGGATTAAAAAAACTGTTTGTATATTTGTAAATGGTTGACTAATTATCCTAAGTTTATCCTATGTTTTGCTAATGTATAAATACTCATATATTTGTTAACTACTAACTAAATTTCATGCTTAATTAAGGAATTTGTACATCGTTAATTCATGTTAACACCTACATTAGTTAATGCCAATTCATGTGACCTTATTGTAAAGTGTGACGAGTAAAACTAAAGGAATTGCTTCTCAAGAGTCAAATGAAAGCAGCCATTTTTCCGTTCAGTGCTGCACCTGCCAAAAGCTGTGTTTTCCTCGTGTGATGATTGGACCTTGCCGGAACATGTCCATCCTACAATTAAATGGCACTTTAAAGTTTGAGGACTCAGTGTCAGAACATCGCATGCAGTTTGTCAGTTTCAAACGTGTGCATGGCACTAAGGTCCCTGTATATATATATAATTTAAAAGCCCTTTGAGATCCTGAGATCCAGCTGAGAAACTGATAGAATTCTGACAAATTCAAAAGCAGTGTTTGTTTTTGTCAGAAAAAACCCTGTAAATATAAATTACTGCTACCACTTTAACAGCTGTTAAACAGCAGTTTATTTCCGATCAGACAGTAGGAATGGCTTCACACAATAATGAGACTCATGCGATTAGACACTCGTTACTGCCCTTAATTGCTGACCACTCAATAAAAAATACTAAAAGCGTAAGGGGACATTGTGGACATTGGATGTCTGGGCGCCCATGTTGTCTGAATAACCTTTTTGGTTGATTAAAATAAAAAGGGAAGAAAGACAGAAAAAAAAAAAACACCACTTGAGCAAACCGCTATATCAAATTGCATTCGTTACCCACACCATGCCCGGCCTTTCCTACGGGGATTTCCGATCCATATACATGAGAGAGGCAGAGTTCACCAGCCAATTTACGGGAGGACGGTGGAGGACACAGGGGATGGGGGCTCTAATAGACTGCTTTTTTAACAAGCTGCAGCGGTTGGCTTTGTTCTGATGTCACACCGGGTCTCTGCATAATGCCTCTGAATCTTTCCCTCCTGGTTCGCCCCGCAGAACGAGGCGCCCCCCCCCCGGTTCCTACACAGCCTTCGCTTCAAAATGGCCCTCCTCCCCTCATTTGAGTGCAGGAAACTTTTCTCTCTCTCTCTCTCTCTTTTTTTTTTTGTCTTGTCTCCAGACATTGCTTTGTTAGCTGCTGTCAGTCACTGTCAGGGGCCATCTTGTCTGCTGGAGAGAATGAGAGAATGTTTTTTTTTTTTTTTTTAAGATGATGTCTTTGTGAGGTTATGCCTCCGGAAACTGGCTGGTTGCTGTGATTATATCAGCCCCCCCCGCCCCCCCCCCCCCCCGCCCCCCTTCTCTCACGGTGTCCTGTCCAGACAGTCAAAACGGCTCAGAAAGTACAGCTCTTTTATTGAGAGGCTGACTGTGGGGGGGGGATTGGGGTGGTGAGGGGGGGGGGGGGGGGTTGATGGATGAGGTCAAACAGTTTCCAGACATTATTGGGTTTTAGTCCTGCAGACACTCACAGACGCAGAACAAGGGCCCAGAAATGCGGCCGAGAGCTGTTTGCGAGCTGAAGTACACTCTCGCTAAAGTACGCTCCTGCTAAAGTATGCTCCTAAAGTGCACTCCTACTAAAGCACACAGCTTCCTCTGGCCTGGAGTGTTCCTCTGTGGGTCCCGTGAAGAGCTCGTCAGGGCCCTGCCCCCCCCCCCCCCCCCCCCCCTCCCCCCCCCCCCCCGCCGCCCTGGAGAGGCTGCCCTAGCAGACAGCCCACGGCCAAAGCTCTCACGATTCTGCCTGTCCCACACACTCTGTCTTCCGTCTGTCTCTCCCTCTGTCTCTGCTTCTGTTTCTCCTCTGTCTGCCTTGTGTTTCTCCTCTGTCTGCCTTGTGTTTCTCCTCTTTTTCTTGTCTCCCCTCTGTCTCTCCTCTCCTCTGTCTCCTGTCTGTCTCTCCTACTGTTTCTCCTTTTTTCTCCTCTCTTTTTCTTCGGTCTCTCCTGTCTCCCCTCTGTCTCTCCTTCTGTTTCTCCTCTCTTTTTCTTCTGTCTCTCCTCCTCTGCCCCTTTCCAAATGAGCGCTTGTGTCAACAGCAGACAAGCTTGCTGCTTGAAGAGGATCAACACCAGGGTTCTTTTTTTTCCCTTTTTTTTTTTTTTTTTAGCAGAACAGCACTTGGGGGGACGTGATTTGACAACAGAGGAGCTTTACGCATTTTTCATTTTGCCCCTTAAACAAACTTTAGTTCACTTCGGGATGAGAAAGCTCGCTGACAACACAAGAGTGGAAGGAGCTAGGCTGTAATTACACGATGGTGTGAAAACAGAGAGTTCTATTCAGTCCTCTCCCCCCGCCCCCCCACACACACACTATACATCTGCTCCTAATGAGCGGGTTTACCTTGCATATACTGTTGTACCAACAGGTAATTACGCACTAGACGAGAAGAAACAATTTCCATTACCTGGCCCTTTTGAAGCATCAATAGTTAATATCCTGTCTCATTGTTAGAGAGCATTCTTACTATTGAAATGTGACATAATGGTATATCATGAACAAACAAAACAAAACAAAAAAAAAAAACGCACAATCGCATACTACCACACAATGCACACAATGACATCGAATGCAGCATTAATAGACCATGCACATAGTTTGTGCCCGTACATATTTTTCGTGTTTGGGCAGAGCACGCGGCACGGCTCCCGCTGTGTCGCGTTCTTTTATCCGGAGAGTGGCCGCGCATTTACGCGGCATTTCGATGCAAAGTGAAACATTCCGCCCTGGGAAATTACGGTCCTCCTCTGCATACATATCCATGAAGGGTCCACATGCATGTTGTATGTCGGGGGAGTAATTGGAAGAAGGGCTTCTCTTGTTTCCTCCATCCACTCCCCCACCCCCGCCCCACCCCACCACCCCCGGGAAGCGGATAATCTACATACGTATATACCTCCAGCGCCACAGAGAGAATGTGAAAGGACCTGCCTGAAGGGACAGCTTTCAGACAAGGCCAGAGGGTAAGAGCAGAGTACAGGTTCAGGAAATTTTCCATCAGAGATCCCTTTTGCTAAATTCCTGTCAAACACTCGCGCCCTATTGTTTCCATACCTCACACAGCCAGCAAAAGCGTTCAGAGCCCCATCAGAATGCCACAAAGGACAGGGGCACGTATGGAAATTATTTCACTAAAAAAATAATATGATATAATAATATATAATAATATGAGTTGGCATTTAAAATACATTTTTCATATTACGCTGGTAAAGCCGTGCCAAAGCAACGTGAGGTTTTAGGCAGGAGAGCTAAAAATGCGCACAAAACTTTCCAAAGTTTCGGCCCAAATCAGCTTTTTCCCACTTCGCTGCGGTGTAGGCTGTAAGCCTGTGGGATGCATGTGAAAATTGGGGATAAGCTGAGTATGTGGGCCTCAATTGTATACTTACAACAAGACCAGCAACAGAGTATTTGCATTGGACATGACACAGCCTGTACGGCTTTCAAAGAGACAAGGCCTTTTCCAGCGGCATACCATTGCCGGATTTAGCAAGAGACGCAGTAAAAACAACGTATATCATCCAGAACTTCAAACGCGTGTGCATGAGAACCAGGCAGAAATACACAGTCCACTGAAATGTGTTGACTCTTTTCCCATTCTTTAAAAAAAAAAAAAAATTCAGGTGAGGAACGGTAGCATTTGTAATTTAATGAATATGTCCAGTAAAGTATGCTGTTTATTAGATGAAAAAAAAAAAAAACGTTCTAGAGACACTCGAGCCAATGCTACCACTTGACCAAAGTGGTGTGTGTGTGTATGTGTGTGTGTATGTGTGGGTGGGTGGGTGGAGGGGGGGGGGGGGGGCTGGAATCAAGGAAATCAAGACTGAATTTACTGAGAAAACAGACATGCTGGCGCAAAGTTGCTACTGCGCATTGATGTGGTTAATGCAGCTGCAAACGTTTGGAGCCGAACGGGACCGTGGAACCGTGAGACCATGACATGTAAGCTTCTATCCACACTTTGCTTATCACGTCAATCCACAGCATCGTCCCTAATGACAACACTGACTGTCCTGGCATGATACAGTACACAATCGGGGGAAACACCTTCCAGATTCAAGTAGCAGGACCTCCCAAGAGACGCTTTCAGTCGGCGATTATCGTTCTCTCGCTAAAACAACACCGATCGGTAAAGCAAGAGAAAAAACAAAAGTCTCAACAGTAACAAGGAATCACACCGCGAAAGACAACCGAAGCGTCGACACACGGACGGGGGTAACTTCAGAGCGGGACAGATTACAGGCAGCGATCTCTCTCTCTTTTTTTGTGTTGTTGTTGTTTGTTTTAAATGGCACTGACCCCCGGTGATTTTAGTCATACGCGAGGAAACGCAAAAGTGCTGTTTATTTTCGCTGCGAAAACGGTGAGCTGGACACCTGCACAAATGCGTAGCATCAAAGGCTACAATGAAAGGTGCGGGAAAACATCTGCTGTAATAACTGCACCGGCGCTCCGCTATTAGCGTCATGCATATAAGATTATTTTCGATAATTATTCCCCAAAATGAGGACTGGAGGGATGACACGATCTGCTTGTTTATGGTACATAACTTATAACCGCTGACATCCTGACAGTATGTTTAAAAAAAATAAAAAAAAGTAAATAGAGAAAATTACAAAACTGATCAAGACAAGCAGTTTAGTGGTTTATAGTTAACTGAAGTTTAAAAAAATTAAAAAAACCCAAGTGTTCAAATACTCACAAAATACACAATCAACCCCTTTGGAACTTATTTAGTGGACCACAAATGCTACGCGACTGTGAACAATCACAGAGCTGTTTATGTCGACGTGGTTACTGCAGTAAAACACAGTCTGACGAGGTATATTTACCCAAATTATATTCGTTATTTATAGCACTCTATTTACCCATTTATGAGAAGATAAAACAGCGTTCTGGACGGTGGCATCACTCTTTTGAAGGGATGATTCTAATGATAACCCTAGTGTCTTTCTCACAGTGTTCATTTCAAAGAGGTCGAACCCTGGCGTAACTTTTATCTAAATGAACTGAGCGCACACAGTGTATGCATTATGGAACATAAACTTTTGCCTTTAAAGTACCACTATTCTCGCATATACACTGGCGTACTTCATCTACAGTATGTATTATGGAACATAAACGTATATGCCCTTAATGTCGGCCTACCACTACCGATATGTGTATTGAGGACACAATTCAAAAACAAGCAAGTGGCTTGTTCTCCCCACAAAGTAAGATGGAAAAGAAAACAAGATGAGAAGAAAACTGCCAGACATCTTCTGGTCTATTCACGGCTTTGACACGCAAAAACCTTTAAATACTTAAAGACAGCAACCCGACGGAAATTTCTGCGAACGACGCCGTCAGTCAGAACGGCAGAATTGAAATCTCTCCGATGTTTTGACTGTCTTTCAGCTTCACTGACGTCGCGTGATGGCTGGGGCAGGTCGCTAGCTCATTATCTGACTTGCACAGACTAATAATACACTGTTTTCGTTTTTGAGGAAACGACAGGAAATCTAACGATTGTTCCGTGAAATAAACGTGCGCGGGATGTCTTTCGATAACATAATTTAGCGTTTATTTGTCGCGAGCCTCAACGACTATCTGTGGGGCTGAATCTGAATTAGGCGTCTCTTCCCCCTGTCGCTTTTAGAGAAGCTCCGACAGGTAGGCTACCATGGAGCGCGCGCGCATGGCTGCGGGTGGCCTTCACGCTCCACAAAGCCGTAATCTCCCCCCGGTTAAAAAAAATCATCCATCTTCATCACTGAATTGTATGCCTTGATGCTTTAATGACTCTGACAATAAATGAATGTCACTACCAAGCCCCTAAAGATGTGTCTGCGGACTTTTTTTTGTTCGAGATCTGACTCAGCCTTCATTAGCTGTCACTCAAAGAGTACCGCCGTGCTGGAAGTGGACTGATGCAATTGCAGGTGATGAAATGCAAACTACTTTGATTGCTAAAAAAATAAAAATATAATAAAAATAAATAATAATCTGTGCTTAATATAATAAAACATGACTGGGTCCAGTTTCAACAACTGTGTGTATTTTCTAATGTGTGCTGCATAATTTTATGAGTGGATTCAGAATTATCAAGAAGAAATAAAAAACAGCAGCAGCAACAACATAAACAAGTAATGCTTAAATGCATCTACTCGTGAATTCTGTGATTGACCATATGGCCTGGCCCTGGTCATAAAGACTAGCTGATCATGTCTCCACTCCATGGCAGTACAAATCCATTCAGTTATTTATGTCTGTATACATGGGTGTCATTGGCCAGAGAAGTGGAATATATCAAATGCAGAGACTGAAGTGTGATTTAAGGGTCTGAGGAAAGTACTCTGAAAGTGGATGAAGTATTATCCAGGGTGGCTGTTTTAGCATCATTGGTATGCCAATGTAGCACACATTTTCAGCTGAAATCTGTCAGAAGAAAGCTACCTAGAACCCAAGGAGTAGGTGGAGGCGAATCCCATTCAGAGGCTGTGTATGAGGCTAACCTACATGATGGGTGGTAGTGAGGGCTCTTGTCAGAATGGTGACATGATAATTGCAGTAAAAAATTAAGACGAGCATTGGAAATGTCACGAGAGAAACGGGGGAAGATGCCTGTTTGCAAAAAGGAGGCTGCCGTTAAAGGGGCCCTTCATGGAAAAAACCTGGTGCGTGTCATCATCATCATCATCATCATCATGAGAGCACCTCCCACGGAACAGTGTCCCCATCACAGCAGGACAGCGATCTTTATTTCCTGCCACCCTGAGGGTGGAAGCGTCGCGAGCGCTCTCGGGGTACGTGGCGCTTCGTGGGAAGTCAGACGTGCTCCTCGTGCCTGCAGCTCCTGCCCACCGGTTTCCCATGATCCTTTGCGTGCATCTCCGCGTCCTTTCGCTTTGTAGTCTCTGGCACGTAATAACAGTCTGTTTGGATCTGAAGAAAGTGGTTGGGTGGGGCGGGGTGTTGTTTCCTCTTGCTTTTGAGTAGTTGGGGGCCCAACCTCCCCTTGTTTTTTTTTTGGGGGGGGGGGACTGGTGTTCCCTCTGTCTGCCCTTTCTGTCCGACCTGCCCCTGCTTGCAGACTCAGGATATTCGGCATCATTAACGCAGTTCAGAAAGCGCCGTCGGTTGGCACACAAAAGGCCAAAAAAAACACACACACACATGAAAAGAGCGCCTCCCGTTTGAAATGAGTGCTTTTGGAAGGCGCAGGAAACCCGCGAGCGGAGGTGAGGAGGGGAGGCGCAGGAAACTCGCGAGCGGATGTAAGGAGGGAGGCGCAGGAAACTCACGAGCGGAGGTGAGGAGGGAGGCGGAGGAAACTGGCTGCGGAGGTGAGGAGGGGAGGCGCAGGAAACTCACGAGCGGAGGTGAGGAGGGGAGGCGCAGGAAACTCACGAGCGGAGGTGAGGAGGGAGGCGCAGGAAACCCATGAGCGGAGGTGAGGAGGGAGGCGCAGGGAACTCGTGAGCGGAGGTGAGGAGGGGAGGCGCAGGAAACTCATGAGCGGAGGTGAGGAGGGGAGGCGCAGGAATCTCGTGAGCGGAGATGAGGAGGGAGGCGCAGGAACTGGCAGCGGAGGTGAGGAGGGGAGGCGCAGGAAACTCGTGAGTGGAGGTGAGGAGGGGAGGTGCAGGAAACTCGTGAGCGGAGGTGAGGAGGGGAGGTGCACTCCGAGACGAACTTACTGCCATCGAGTTCAGCTCGGAGCTTGACTGTGGGGCTACTCCCCTTAATCCTGCTGGTTCCCAAAATAGGGGGGGGTGTAGAGAGGCAACAGGGGGGGAGGGGGGGGAGGGGGCACAGTGAGCTTTGAAGGAAAAAGGCACAGGGTTAGGGGGGGTTAATAAAATGTCCTATTACCAAAGGCGGGTGTGACTAAAAAAAGTTTTGGAACCACCACCTTACCCTCTGCCTAGGCTGTCTGTAAGCAGCAGAGCTTGCCCTGTTTTACACAACAGCAGCGTGTTACTTTAAGGCCAGTCCTGAGAACGTTGAATAAAACAAGATAAATAATATTGAATACAAGTGCTTTGGATGACAAAGACGTGTTGCAGTGAAAATAGTTTCTAAAATATCATATTTTTACAGGGGACAAACTTGAATTGCCAGATCTTAGGAGGGAACTACACTAACTTGCTTTAGGCCGAAGGAACAGCCATGACAGTTACTGTAAGGCAGAACTGAGGCAGATGTAGAGCTGCTCCTCTGGCCTCAAACCATTGGTCTTCCAAAACCAGTGAGCTTTAAATTAGCTTTTCAACATACTCACGCACATGCATACATATCATATGATTTACATATCTCTCTTCTGTGACCCTTGTTACAAAATTGATACAGCTGGAATAACTGAATTTGATATTGTGTGGGTGTGGGAGGATATCTGTGCATATAGACGTAAATATTATAAGTACGATTTCTTATGCTCCTTTGAAGCAAGTTATTTTCTTTCTCCCGTTTTAACCAAAAGATAACACTGTATCCTCTCTGTATAAATGCTGACATAAAACAAACACTCATTGAAATATTATATCTCAAGAATTTCGGAGCATTAGGCTACCGTTTTGTTTATTCTTACTAGGATTTGTAAGTGTAATTGTTGTTTTTTTTAATCTGGGGTGGGGGTGGGAGGGTGAAGCATACAGAAGAAACGGAGGTCTGATGACATCGTTTCTGAAGGAAAGGGTAATCCTGAATATGAGAAGAAAGAGCTTCAGCCACACCTTCGGGTTCGAGGAGGGTGTTGAGAAAAATAAAAGGAAAAAAGAGAAAAAAAGCGTCTTGACGACTTCATTGTTTCAGAGGCTTGGAGAAACTGCTCAGCCAAAGTTGCTAGGTAACAGGGGTGTCTGGTGTTGTGGGAGGAGAGTCTAGAGGCAGACAGGTTAATCCCTTCTGTGCAACCAATTTCTGCCTCCTCCTCTTCCACTCCTCCTCCTCCTCCTCCTCCTCCGCACACAGTAGCAGTCTGCCATGCTGGAAACGAGCGAAGGGCCTTAATTGCCAGCGCTGCACGTTGTTTCTCAGGAGCGAGTCGGTGTTTTTCAGCGAAGGCTCTGTCGGCTGTTAAATGCAGAGGAGACCTCTGTTTTCACAAGACCTTGCAAAACCAGGCCAACAGCTCGTTTGAATAAATTTCACGCCGTTTAACTTTAGGCCTGTCTAACTTTTATTAAAATTCACGTGTATCCTTCCATGCGCGACTCTCTGGTTCCGATGCACTTACGTTTATATGTCCTTTTTTTTCATTGGTGGGAAAGGCTACCTGGTGTATTATTTTAAAGGTGAAGTTAAAAATTGGAGTGAGGGAAACTTAGTCCCAGAGTTCTAAACAAATGAACTACTATGAACTGTCAACAGCTAGATTCCTCTCACTGGCACGTGACACGGACAAAACATTTGCGATTGTCAGTCAATCACTCAGCCAAGGTCTTCAAACCTTCAATTACGAGAGCGGCTACAAGCTATTACTTTGATTAATATCTTGTAGTAAACACATTACTAACAAACAGGCAGTATATCTGTCAAGATTAATTTGCCAGGATTTGTGGTTGTCTCTCTTCCAGGGCAGGCGTGGTAATCCGTCAGTGATACCGTGCGGTCATTTATATCGCTGCAAAGTGACGTAACCGAGCGATGTGGCTTCTCAGCATAAAGAACTTTATTCACGAGCGGAGAGACGCGTTTCTGTGCAGCCCTGGGTTACAGAGGGAAAGAAAAACTGTCCTCAGGCTCGCTGCCAGTCCTTCTTCAGTCAAATTCAACCTCTGACCATAACACTAACCCCCCACCCAACACACACACACTCACACACCGCCCCAAACACACACTCCCACACACATGCCCCCCACACATACACAGACACACACTCACACATGCCCCCTCCATCCTGAAGCACCACACACATGCTTTTAAAAAAATTTTCTTTACACCACTGTGTTCTGCCAGCTTGTGTGCATGCCAAAGCACATCCAGGCAAGTCCTCACAGGGCTGGAAAAACAAGCAGCGCTCTCCGAAGGGAGGTCCCATTCTCCTGCCCCCCCCCGGGACCCCCCATAGAGCAGGGCCGAGTGGCGATGACCGCAGGCTACCAATTAGGCCTGGATCAAGGGCTAACCCAATCAGGAGCACCTTCTGGAGGGCTAACCCAATCAGGAGCACCTTCTGGAGGGCTAACCCAATCAGCAGCACCTTCTCTAATGCTAACCCAATCAGCAGCACCTTCTGGAGGGCTAACCCAATCTGCAGAACCTTCTGGAGGGCTAACTCAATCTGCAGCACCTTCTGGAGGGCTAACCCAATCAGGAGCACCTTCTTAAGGGCTAACCCAATCAGGAGCACCTTCTTAAGGGCTAACCCAATCAGCAGCACCTTCTCTAATGCTAACCCAATCAGCAGCACCTTCTGGAGGGCTAACCCAATCTGCAGAACCTTCTGGAGGGCTAACTCAATCTGCAGCACCTTCTGGAGGGCTAACCCAATCAGGAGCACCTTCTGGAGGGCTAACCCAATCTGCAGCACCTTCTGGAGGGCTAACCCAATCAGCAGCACCTTCTGGAGGGCTAACCCAATCAGGAGCACCTTCAGAAGGCCTACCCCAATCAGCAGCATCTTCTTGAGGGCTAACCCAATCAGGAGCACCTTCAGAAGGCCTACCCCAATCAGCAGCATCTTCTTGAGGGCTAACCCAATCAGCAGCACCTTCTGGAGTGCTAACCCAATCAGCAGCACCTTCTTGAGGGCTACCCCAATCAGGAGCACCTTCTTAAGGGCTAACCCAATCAGCAGCACCTTCAGAAGGCCTACCCCAATCAGCAGCATCTTCTTGAGGGCTAACCCAATCAGCAGCACCTTCTGGAGGGCTAACCCAATCAGGAGGGCCTTCTCCAGGGCTAACCCAATTAGGGGGCACCTTGCCTTCAGGATCCCCCAAAGAGACCTGGCTGAGCTGCTCTGACCTGCCTGAACAAAGACAATGTGTGAATAAGCTTCTCTGCCTGACCCCACCTCTGTTTATCTTTCAGAAAGCTCCCTCCCCCCGCCCCCCCCCGGCCCCCCGTGCTGCCACACCGGCCTCCCCACCCTTGTGTGTAATCGCACAGCGTCTCACAGTCCTGCGGCTTTGTGACCAGGTATGCCTGTTGACAGGTCACCTCTGCAGTCCTGTTTGCACTGCGTGTTTACCAGGAGGATTTACGCGCTGAAGTAAACAAACACAACTCCTCTATGGCGTGTGTGTGCCTATGTGTGTGTGTGTGTGTGTGTGTGCAATAGTGTCCATGCGCATGCATGAAAGTGGGTGTGTGTGTGTGTGTGTGGGTGTGTCCGTTCGCATGCAAGCAAGTGTGTGTGTGTGTGTATGCATTTGTAAACAGTGTGTATGTACAGAAATGGGCATGACCAGCACAAATATGCAGTGTGTGTGTGCACGGTTTCAGCTCACTTCCCCTCCATTCTGTGCAGCGTTAGTGTTGAGCCCTTTGGCGAGGTTCGGCCTGTTGGTTTAACACCGAGCGGCTGGCTCACCCGCACAAGCCCCACAATGCAATGCTTCTCAGGACTAATCTCAGTTTAGTGCAACGTGAGACGCGGGGTACCTCATCCCGAAATGTGACGTTTATTCGCCTCATGACTGAATTCGCGGCCTTCCCGTTCCGCTGTTGTGTAAACGCAACGCGGCGGCTTTGTGCTCGCAGACCAAAACATCTCGTCCTCTCCTGTAATTTTGACTTTTCTTAGGTTCGTTTTTTTTTTCCTCTTCCTTTTTTTATTATTCCCTCTTCTTCACGAAACGCGAAGCCTGCAATTTAGCTGTAGGGAAGGATTTTCGGGCCGCGGATGGCGGGGGGCTCGGCGCGCGGATGGCGGGGGGCTCGGCGCGCGGATGGCGGGGGGCTCGGCGCGCGGATGGCGGGGGGCTCGGCGCGCGGATGGCGGGGGGCTCGGCGCGCATGCCGTCGTGAAAGCTGGAGCCGCTAATGGCAGTGCGGGCCGAGCGGCCGCTGACAATCTCGGGCAAATTGAAACCAAGCTCGCGGAAAACAAGGCCGCGTTCACCGCCCTGCCAGATGATCCCGATCCCCCCGGTTCTCATCCCCGGCTCATCTGACCCGGGCTCTTATCAACCGCAGAGAGCAGTAACACACTGATTCGCTCGCCGACTCTCTGCAACAGGAAGCACAACACAAATGCTAAATAAAATTAAAAAAACACACACACACGCACACACATATGCACACACGCATGAACAGACACACGCACACACATATACACACACGCATGAACAGACACACGCACACACACACACATATGCACACACGCATGAACAGACACACACACACACACACACATACACATACACTGGCGTGCTGCCACATACGACCACACAGCTAACTGCCTCTAAGCTAACTGAAATGATGTACAAGTTCATTGGAATGCACGGCTGGCCAATCATAGGAGAGGAAACTAGGGGTGGGGTCAGAGGTGAACAATAATGATTGAACGGCAGCCAATTAGGAGAGAGCCAGCCGTGCTCCGCTTTTCTGCAAAATGCCCGTGAGACACTGACTGAGAAAGAAGAGATGGAGGGATTTCAGTAAGTTAATGAGGGCCCGTCATCCGCTGATTTAATTTTTATTGGTTCATTTTTATAGGCGTGATAGGTTGGGAGAGTTAATTTTTCTTGCGTAGGTATTTGATAATTCCGTTTTTCTCTGTCTGTCTCAACCTTAATTGAAAAATCAAGATAACTGCAAAAACAGTTCTTAAAAAACAGCCAATTACGATTTGAGCGTCAAAACAGAACTGAAAAATATGCTTAAATAATTTTTTTCCTTGTTAGTTTCATTGTTAGGTAGGTAGCCAGGACAACAACATCAAATACTGTTGCCTTGCTCCATACTAAAAAAGATGTTGTGGGCTCAAGAGGCTTAACTGAGGTTATACAGTTTATAAGAACGAATTAATTTACAAGAGTACTGATGGGACAAAACTGACGGCAGAGTCACGGGTAACTATCATACAAAACCAGACATAGTGCAGATCCAGTAATATTTACAGCAAATGGATGAATCTAATCATCTGTTCTTCCTGTCAGCTATAGCCTAGGTGATTTAATGGAGGTGCACATCGCGAGCTCGACGCTCGTCAGCGAGCAATGCAGAACGTTCGCGATGAGGGAACACTGTGACGTCATTGTTCTGAAAAATAAAAAGAAAAAGGCCGACAGCTTCCAATTAGTACCGCGAAATTCTAATGACATGGAAGGCAAGCCGGAGAAAAGCGGCGCGTTTCGCGCGGAACTGAGCTCGCTTTTTTCCTCGCGACTGCAGCGTTTTCACGGGCGGAGGTGCTCATTACAAGCTGCCCGTTAAATCAAATCCTGAATAATGAATTAAAAGTCCCGTGATTATCCGGAAGCCTGGTCTTTCTGAGCCAGAGTCAGAGTTTTTCCGCCGTGCGGCATGAGTGCCCTAACGAATTACTCACTTAACTGTGCTCTTGAACAACTCTATGCTTGAATGATCTGACACTTCGTTTAATGATTAGCCCATCACATTTGGGTGCTATTTGCATTTCCGTTACTCTAGTCTAATGCAATTTAAAAACCACCTTTCTAACCAAAGCGCTCGGTTACATCAGGTTTCATGATACAAGAAAACATGCCCTGCACAGTTACAGTTAAATAAGGGGTTACACTGTTTCTCAGTTTGGGTCCAGTAGGGTCTCTCAGTGTGCAAATAAAAAAAATATTTGATTATGTTTTTAAATCCATTATCCATTTGAAACTACTTAAGCTGTTTAGTCAGAGTCTGCAGGCCATAAAACAAAGCTTTCCCAGGCAAGGAAGCTCCCTCCCTTTGACAAAAAATTGATAAAACTTTTATTTTATTTTACATTTGCACTTTATTTGCACAAACTCATATCCAACTTGTTTTGCACCCCGTCAAAGATGTCCCCGTTCAGCAAATGCTAAACCGAGCATTAATTCGAGCTAAATTTGAATGAAAATGGGAATGAGCAGGGCTGAAAAATGGAAATATTCTGTTAACTGTTAGGTTGTTACACTCAGGGTTATGATTATTATTTAAAACGTTAAGATGTAGCCAGTCCACTCAATGTTTCCACAATGTTTCGGAAAATCAAGAATTTTTGGACATCCAAATTTTTCGACTGAAGTGACAGCATGTGTCAGCCCTGTGCTGTCGGCTCCCAGCCCTTCCGGAAGGCGACGGAAAGCCCTCCTGCTCGGTCGTCTCGTCCAGCCTGAGGAACTGTAATATTCTCAGAGACGGATAAGCAAACACCAGGGTATGAACCAGCCGGGGGAAGGGCAGCGACGCTGCAGATCTTGTTTTTGTAATTAAGGTAATTATGTAAGCACCTGCATAACAATGGTCCCGAAAGGCACAACAGCTGTCAAATTAGGTGAGAAGTAATTCCCCCCCCCCCCCACCTTTTTCTTCACCTGCGTGGTGATCAGGAGAGATTGGGGGTGCCTTATCCCCCACCTCACCCAGCCTCCCCATGATTATGAGGCCACTTAGCAGTTGTGCTGTCTCGGGGAAACAATGGTTAATCAGTGGATTAGGCTGAACTGGCAGTATTAAGTGTTAGGCCCCGGGTTTTAGGGGGCCTATTTGGAGCGGTAATCTTAACCCACCATTGTGAGGAATTTTGTGGTGGAATGGGGGGGGCCCTACAGCACAGGAGACTCCCAACCGCCCCCAGCGGCAGTACGCTGGGGTCCAGGGGTCGGGGGCCGGAGGGGCGGGGGGGGGGCGGGGGTGCCTGGGGGGGGAGAGGGAGCACAGACAATATGACAAAATGCACAGACAATAACTGACCATAATAGTGTGCAGACAATAACCGACTATAATAATGCACAGACAATAACCAACCATAATAACGCACAGACAATTACCAACCTTAATAATCTACAGACAATAACTGACCATAATAATGCACAGACAATAACCAACCATAATGATGTGGTAACAATTCCACATGGAGGTTTAATAATTGCAATCAAGTTGAAAGATATCTTGATGCATAATAATATAAAAAGGTAGAAATCCACAACTACCCACAGTTTTCTTTAGATTTTTTTTCTCAGCTCCTTGTAAAATTAAATTTCATTTGTGATTTCAAAATAGTTTTTCTCCCAAGAATGAAAGTTGTATTTTTTTCTAATATTCTTATTTTATATATATAATATATATATATATATATTCTAATTTTCAAGCATTTCTCACAAGTATGCACAACAATTATGTAAACTTCAAACAAATTACGAAATGTAAATAAGTTTCAAACACCTGGAAGTGAAAGATTGTGTGTTTTAAATTCTCATTCCCGATAGACCCAAGAGAGCACAGTAAATTGATCACAGTCATTTAGACAGTCACTAATTCTATTTTTCTTTAGTCTTTTCTTTTCTGTTCTTTTTGAGGAGTTGAGTTTTTGTGCATAACCAGTGCTTTCAACCCCATGAGCACTTAAATGAACTACCCAGATTTTGATAGAGTCATTTCTCTAGTTGCAGTCTGGGTCATTAGTCCAGTTATAATACAATCAGTAATTTAACTGTGGTTTATTTAAACGAGATGCAGGTATATATACATATTTACATCATATAATTAAATAGCATTAAAAAAACTCACCATCAAAATAGTCAGTGTTATGAAGGGTACATATTGGAGACTAATCTAAGAAAAATATGTTTTGCATTTTTCATGTCTGAGTCATTGGCATTTGTTTGTATTTAATCCATCATAAATACTTCAGACTTCATACTTGCCCCATAAGCAAACATTTAATGTTACACATTATAGAAATCTTTTCATGCTATTCTGTTCAATCCAACTTTATTCGTACGGAACTTTTTAAAATGGAAATGCTTTACAAAGAGGCTTCGCAGAAGACAGGAAACGGGAAGATTGGGAGAACCTGAGTCTGACCACCCAAAAAAAACAACAACAAAAAAGACAGGAAAACAGACTTAAATTGTCCGTTGAGTCGAATGGTAAAACATTTCAGTAATGTTATAAATCAAAAGGAATAATCGCAGACCAAGGTAAGTGTATGGGTTTTTAAAAGAATACATTTATGCTCTCCATATTTATTAAGTAATTAATTTATTAATTTGTTTATTTATTTATTTTAAAAAGAAAGATAACCTTCCTCTTTAGGATTACGGGGAGTGGGTTGGCCTGGAATGGTGTGGCAGGGAATTAAATGATTTTGTTTTAATTTTCATCTCTGCCATGGCAACTCACTGTATGTCAAGCCATGCCTTATTTTACTATTTAAAATGATTTTACTAAACTCACGCTTCAGCGGTCAAAACAGAAAAATACTCCCATTTAAAAACCTGTTTTTCTGTTTTCACTGTAAATTTTCAAGGGATTAACCCAGTTAGGTGTAATCCTATTCTTTAGAGTGGGTCCACATCCCTTCTTTATTTAACAACACTTTAAAGGTGCTAATAAATATTCTACACAAAATTTATGTAGGTGTGCAAATGACAAAAAAAAACGATCCAGGTTTATACCTACAGGAAGAGCTGAACAACGGTGGGGTGTATTGTTTTGTACATATTGCAAAATTTATAAAACATAAAAATATATAATTTTCTCATTTAATTTGGGGGCATATGGTTTCATACCAACACATGCGTGCGCGTGCACACACAGCCACACACAGACACACACAAACAGAGAGATTAATAAACAATAATCAGTCCATGAATTTATGCAATTACAGATTTTACTAATTCCCCTAAATTAATTTTATTGGATTTTTGTGTTTACCTGCTAATATATACAAAACACACCCTGTTGGTTTTCTTCCAAGTATGCATGCAGAAATGTAAATATAAGGTTTAATTTGAAGTGTCCACATTATTATAGTTCTAACACTTTATATATACTTTATATACTTGCTATACTTGTGTCAAGATGTTCATGTATGTTTTCTCTCTTACAGCCTGGACCTCTTTTTATAATT
>NC_049209.1:2255448-2260448 GCF_013347855.1 Anguilla anguilla | reverse complement strand
CTTAAGTGATACCACACACCTGTGCAAGGCTTTCCTTCTGAGCCCTAAGAAATGAGAAGAGAAAAGATAAAAGAGACGTTTAAATAAAAGATGAAAAAAATTTTTTTCATCTTTTAAAAAATTTTAACATGTTTTTTTTATTTCCACAGGAAGTCATGAAAATGTTGCAGTTTCTTCTATTTTTTAAAGTCTGTAGCAAAAATTCCAGTGAAACAGGCATGAAAAGGGCTCTGCATGCCCAATATAAGGAGTTAATTTCGCTGTACAGTGTGTTGTGGATGAGAACTAAAATGTCCTCCCTTAGAAATATAAGGGTATATTGTTCTCACTGTTAATAATCAGTACTCACAATAGACAGCTGCATATATTTACATATCTGACCTGTATCCATGGTTACATACAGTACACAGCAGACATAAACAGACATTTACATTAATACAGTTTTGTGGTACACCTTTTCAGTAACAACTGCACCAACCTTTTTGTATTCTTTGGAAATGTTTATTGTTGTATGCTTTATTTTTTTATTTCAAGTTTATTTTTACAGAGACAGAACACATTCACCTACATTACTGTAAATGTGCCAGAATTACTGGCTATTTTTCAACTGCAGCCCTGGAAACAGCTGCTTATTTTATTTTATTTTATTTTATTTTATTGTGAAGTATAATTTCATGTTAAATCTTTGGGCATATTTACAAAGAATTTAATAGCATAATTTCTAAATATCTTCCTAATCAGTTAATCCAAGTTAAGTTTTGACGTGCACACGTGTGCAATGAATATTGTCTGATCTGAAACAATGTTAAGACAGACTGCATGTGGAAAGAAGCCCTCAAACCCTCCAACCTCTTCTGCATGTAACCCTTTAAGGCGTGACATCACAAATATGTGATTAGAATGTTCTTAACCCTCCTGTTCTGTTCATTTTTTAGGTACAGCAAAAATGTTCCCGGGTCAATCCCCATACAGGGGGGGTTTGCAAATACATGAAATGAACCATTTTCATTTAAAATGTTGATTACACTAATTAAGGCCAGTAGAAGAAGTTTCATACTGAAAAAATAATTTTAAGTATTTTTCCTAGATTTTCAAACTTGCAACATAACAGGAGGGTTAACTGAGCATTCTAATGCTTATGTAACAATCACTACTCCTACTTGAAAGCAATGGAGTTCTAGAACACTGACTTAGAACTTTTAAAAACCATTCCAAAAAACAAAAAAAAAAAAGAAAGAAAAGAAACACTCTTCAAAGGGTTAATTAAATGGGTCACACATGACCTACACTTTACCGTTTCACCGCGTGAACTTTCTGGAAACTGAAAATTCAGAATAAATTTTTATATTTTTCTGGTCATTTGCATAAATACAAAGAGTGAGGGGAGTAACATACAATCAGGTGAATATGTCTGACTGTAGCGCATTTTAAAATAAATCTACCACCATTGTTGTTACATATATTTGCATATTACCCGAAATGCAAACACACACACTGATCTTGTTAGGAGTGGTTCTAATATATTTTACAACAAAAAGAAAACAACAACAACACTAATAATAATAATAATAATAATAATAATAATAATAAAATGCTAGAGGTGCCAGAGACAACGAAATGTGTTTCATGAAGAAGATGTGAGAGGGCGGAATGCTATTGAAAGTAAGGGGCATTTTTCAGGTCAAAGAACGGGGTTGGGGTCGAGTATTTATCTCGATATACAAATGAAGAACAGTTTTCCAGTTTGTCTCCCCGACCGGCTGGCTGTGTGTGTGCGTGCGTTTGTCTGTTGCGCATATTCACAGGGCCGTGCAGACGCTCTCTCCTCCTCACTGCAGCTCTGTGTGTGTGTGCGTTTGTCTGTTACCCATATTCACAGGGCCGTGCAGACTCTCTCTCCTCCTCACTGCAGCTGGCCTGTTGGCTCTTTGTTTAGACTCGACGTTATTGTGTGTTTAAGCAACTCCCGCTCGGGAAGTTGACTTTGCACAATCGAGCTGCCTGTCTGAGCAACAACGGCCCCCGATTCATCACCGGGCCGGGCCTGTGTGTGAGAGACAGGCCTTTCTACACCCTGACCTCCGCCCACGCAGTCACGCAGGTCACCTGTGGCAAGCCCCGCCGTCCCTGCAAGGGCTTCTGGGTGCAGGTTTAACCTCCCACGCGGCTAATGTTCAGAGCCTGCGTCACTTTCATAGTTTTTTTTTTTTTTTACACGTGCATTCCATGTGGAACTTCTTAGAGCAGGGGTTTTCAAACTTTCTTGATTAAGAGACCCCCAGCTTTGACTCAAAGGCATCCAGGGGACCCCCGTCCTCAGTTTAAAAAAGGTTATATTTTTAAAAATATAAATTCATATTTTTTTATATCATTAAATATTTTCTCTAATCTATACATAGTCACTGCATATCAAATCGACCCCCTACAATATCTTCAATGGCCCCCAGGGGTCTGTGAATGCCCTATTGGATACGCAGGGCTTAGATCTTTTCAGTCTCACAGTAACATTACTCTGTGTGACTGCAGTGCATGCTCTCATTCACAGTGAAATACATAATGAAGTGGATAAGCAAATACATGCAGGTTTAAAAGTTCAGAAAGCATTTGTTAACACTCCTGGGGTCCAAAACAAGTGACAAGAAGTTCTAGAATCAACTCTGCTGTTCGCATAGTGTGCTACCCGGTCAAATTATATTTGGCAGACCTGACAAAAAATATCTGGCGTACCGCGGCGGCGGCGCTAGGATTGAGAATCGCTGGGAAAAAAGAGGTTCCGATTGGTTCCTTTCGGAATACAATCCCACGCTGCCGGGACTCCAAAAAACAAAAAAAAAAGCCGTTCGAGGGGGCGGAAAGGTGGAATTCGGAGATCCTGGAGGACCCGACCGCACCTTTGTTGGTTACTCAATAGCGTTTCCATCGGTGACTCACCGTCGGAATGCAAACATTTGTCCGCGGGATACTCCCCAGGTCTCTCTCCGCCTGGGCGTGGAGGACAAACTCAGCTCTCTGCATCGCGTAACACCACCGCCGCAAAGCCCGCACTCAGCCCAACGCGTTTGTTTTGTTGCTATTTACAGGCACTGAACTTGTTTGTGTGTGGGTTCCCCCCCCTCACCCCGCCCCACTCCACCCCACCTCACCCCAACCCCACCTCACCCACCAAAAGGTGCTCAGACAGCAGAGCCATGACCTCAGACCCCAAATTTTTTGACAAACAAGGTCAAAATTAGTCAAAGGTAAATTTCACAACAGGTATTTTTTCCACACACAGGTGTAATGCGTGGAGTAGCTTGCCAGGGCAGGCTGTAGAAGCTGACACCTTTGTGTGTTCAAGACCAGGTCCTCCCGCCCGCCCCCTGCAACACCCACCCCCCCCAAAACCTGGGTGTCCTAACTGGTAGACCTGAGCCATATGTATGCACATGATGAAAACACTACAGGAGAGAACCTGAAGGCCTCTCTAGTGCTTCAGGCTAGCCAGTGTGAAGGAAAAGATCACATTCGTGCTACACCTCCTAATCCAATCACGTTCTCAGTCAGTGTGGTCTCGGAGTTTTCATTGCCATTGATTGGGTAAACAGGCCTGCCTTGACAGGCGTGTCCAATCGGCAGGTCAGAGTTTGAGGTCACCCTCTGTTTGCAGCACTTAGCACTTATTACTTATGAAATCCAAAAGCAAACAGGCACCTCGCGGACAAAAAAAAAAAAAAAAATGTAATCTTGTTTCAGGCCATTGGAAATGAACGTGGAAATAACGGCTTAATTGCAGTTAGAAACGGTTATGACCGGTTCACCTTAACTGCGTTATCTCCTGCAGGGAATTACCTATTCGCTTCGCGCACAAGGATAGTCTTGGCTAATCTGCCTGTTGACCAAAAGGCTTCAGAGTACATTACAGGTCATTGCTCTAGACTGGGGGGCAAACAAATTCCTAACTAATGAGGGAGGTCTTTGTCACTTGTCCCAAGAACCTCGTTCCTTCCTACTAGCTCAGATCAGCCTGATAGTGGTGGAAAGCCACAGAGCAATACACATTCCTTGATATTATTCACCATGGTTTTCTCTCCAACCAGGAAAGCCTTAGCCCGGGGATCCCAAACTCAAATCCTGCAGGGCCGCTGTGTCTGCTGAGTTTCTTGACGTGTTCCTCCACTTAAACGCTTAATTTTAAAGTCACTGATTGGCTACAGAGCCAGCACACATCGCTTCCAAGGCCTAAGTTGGTTGCTGATTGAAAAGTACTCACAAAAACCAACGACGACTGCAGACATCCGGGACTGGGAGCTCGAGACCCCTGCCTTAGCCAATGAAAATGTGATGTGTGGAAGCAGAAATGAAAGTTTTTTTGGAACTTGTCTGTCCTAAGACCTCCAGGTTATCACCACCAACGCCTCCAAACTGAGTTATACTGATGTATTTATTTATCTGTTAATTTCGTACAATGCGGGCAGATGAAGCGGATGTCAGGTCTTGTATTCACACGGTGTGGACAGCGGATCTAGGTGTGACCACCTGAGTTTCCTGTCAGCCCTCTCTTAGCACATTTTAAGTGGGGTTAGCAGATTAATAAAAGTCAGTGTTAACGAGGAGATCAGACAAGGAAAACATCCCCGCCTTGGTTTAAAACAACTTTTTTAAAAAGTCGCTGCCATGTGTCATTTCCTTTCTCACCTGAGGACAGGTGAGGAGGAGGGTCTGCGCGGAACGTCTGCACACCTATCAATCTGAGGCCAGAGGAAGATTCAGCTTTTAAAATTCGGTTCTGAAACTTTGATTGGAGGCTGATAGAAAGGGAACCCACAAAAACCTGCAGACACTGCGGCCCCCTTGGGATTCATTTTGACACCCCTGCCCTAAGTCGCATCGCTAAAACCAGGGCTGCCCAACCCTGTTCCTGGAGATCTACCGTCCTGGAGGTTTTCATTTCAACTCTAATTTGGCACACCTGAGTGTACTAATTGCTGGCTCAATGAGATGATCCCTAGCTGTTGAGTGAG
>NC_049209.1:1805448-1885448 GCF_013347855.1 Anguilla anguilla | reverse complement strand
CAGCTGCAGCGGCGGCAACAATGTCAGAATGGGCTATTCATGGCCCCGGAGTTCTCCACGGCGCATCCGAAGCAGAACCGCTCTCAATGCGGGCCTTGTCCGGGACAGCTCCCCAGTTAGAGAGCGCGGGGCTCTCGTCAGTCCGCGCGGATAAACGGCGAGCATAAATCCCGCTCGCCGCTCCCCCCCTACACACACCCGGGGGGCTTTCGCAGAAAAATAAAAGTCGGGTGAACCCACCGTCTGAAACGGACCTTTGCTGCGGGGTCAGTCGTGCTAAGCGGGTTAATAAGATGCTATTCTGGCGCTCGTTTGTAAGGCGGCGACGGTTTATCAAAACCAAACAGCTCGCAGAGAAAACCAAGAAAATCGGGCAGCGATTTCTCCCCGTAATGAACCTCACCGCTGCTGCCAAGTTCTCTCATCACCTCTTCGAACAAACATTAACGATAATGAGCAAATATATCACACCATCCTTCCCACCCCCCTTTCAAATACATCAGCGCTTCTGGAGTTCTGAATGACAATTCGATTCTTTGACTAGAAACTCCTGCAGCATTTAAACCGGCAAAAATGATTTTAATTCTGAAGGTTAGCCAGTCGCACGCAGTGGCAGAAGGCTCGTGCTTTTTGTTTGCTTAGTCTGTTTCATACCCAGTCTATATCTGGACAGTGAATAAAAACACTTATGCAATGTATTATAGCTCGGTGTTGAAAAAATGTTTCTCACCTGCTGAATAAAAACTAAATGCAAAAGATTTGTATCGTTGGGAGTGGGACTTACATTCACATACGCACCCATTTGTTTTCAAGCGTTCAACGGTTGAAGTGTACATCAACAAATTGATCGGCTCCATTCTGCTTACCTTGCCATTGGCTACTCTCCCGTTGACCCTGACCAATAGATTCACAAAGACTGAGCACTGAGTTTAGCACGGCGTGTTCAATTCATGCCATAAAATAGCGCTCTCCCCCCCCCCCCCCCCCCCCCCGTCGGATAATCCGACAAAAGAAACGTCTCTGTCGCGGTGAATGCCTCTGCCCCGGGTACGAGAACAATCGCTCCACCCTGGCGTGCTAATGTGTGTCGGAGGTCACGTAAGCCTCTATAGCCTACCTCATAACTGCTCTCTGATTTATCTAGATACTGTTCTTCTATGTGTTTGCTTTGCCAGCCTTAAAAAAATGCAGTGCGTAATTATTGACCGGTCGCACCTGTTGTGACGGAAGGGTGGCAGCTATTACAGAATGAAATGAAAGAAGGGGTGTGGATTGAAACCGTGATATATTAATGTAAACGCTTTGGGGTGTGAAATAACGGCTCCCAGTAGGGTCCGTTGCACTCCCAAGCGAACGGATATGTAGCCTAGCTACCGCATTGCGGCGAATGTTTTAAAAAGGCCGTTACTTGGCAGAGAGCACTGCTTTACGACGCCACTGACAAATTCACCGCTTGCTTGAAATTAGTTGTATCCTTGTGCACTTTCAGCCCACCTTCCCAACACAATACATAATTGTATTGGATTAATGTGAAGAAGAAGAAGAAGAAAAATAACTTACCACAGCTGTTCAACTCCCACAGACATTTTCAAGACCTAAGGAATGCTGCAAAAAAGCAGACGTTTTTAATGTGGTCATCTCTCAGTCAAAATGCGTCTCGCGGATTTTGGTGGTCCTAAACAAGACGTAACCGGTGGCTACCGGAAGCAATCACGGACCGGGGCGGCGGGCAAGGTGCAAGTGCAAGGGGCAATTTGTCGGCGCTCGCGGACCAGGGAACTGGCGCGAGAACAATAACATCGAATACTGAATACTGCACAATTAAAATGCCTTACAAAAAAAAAAAAAAAAAAACTTTTAAAACTAAACGGCCGCATAGTTGCCAATATTACCCGGCTCTTATATAGGCTACAGGATTATTGCAGGGCACTCCCAATTTAGGATCGCTCTCATCATTTGTATCGTTCTACTTTGTTCCTACCGCACTTTCATGTTACCTCCATCCCGCACTTAAATTGCACTTGTATCGTAATCTTGATGTTGTAGCTTGTTGTCATGCCTCCTAGTTTGACTTAGCTTATTTTACATTACTCTCTGACCTAGCCTATATACATTCTGTGTGAACTGGACTTAATGTGTTCGTGGCTATGAATAACTGTTACATAATGAGTATTGTGCCTTATCGGACCGGTGATTTGTAGTTGTTCCAGTGACCTTCGGTATGCGCTTACTGCAGGTCGCTTTGGACAAAGAGCGTCTGCCAAATAAATGGAATGCAATGTGTTATTTACGGCGCCTTCAGAATGTATTCAGTGCTCGTGCGCTTTTTCACATTTCTTTCTCCTGGGACACCTTCAGTCGACAGCACAATCAATTCAACACATTTATGAGAAAAAAAAAAATTTCAACAATTTTTTTCCCCCCAAGAAATGAAAGACTTAAATTTCTCTTTCACCAAAAGTCTCAATGCCTGTCTGAAACCTTCTGGCAAACTCCAGACATGACTTTGAATGTTTTTCTTTGCTTCTTTATGGCCACTCCCACAAAGAGGCCAAACCTGTCAATCATTCAACAGATTGTTGATCTCTCCAAAGTTTCTCCCATTGCGTATCTTTCATATCAGAATTTCCATTTCAATTCTAAATTATCTATTTATATAGCAGAGCTGGATATATACTCAAGCAGTGCAGGTTAGGTACCTTGCTCGTGGGTACAACAGCACTATCTATGGTCATCCCCAGTACATCAACATTGATGCCTTTTGTCTTTTTTTCTGTGTCTTAATACGAAAGTTGGCCCTCTTTTTGGATTACAACTTTTAATAAAAGCCCATGACGTTCCACTGGGTGCAGTTTAAGTTTAGTACCCACTGTGATCAGGGGTCCAATGAGAGTCACTCAGAATTTAACAATGTGAGCAGGGTACCTGCTGCCTCTTCATTCAACAATGAGCCCTGATTGGGTGCTGGTGGTCAATCTTTGCCAGCTGTGCTGTAGCAGCAGCAGCTCAGCAGTATCTCACAGAATTATAGAACCCACTACCAGTGCTTTTGTGACATCACTAGTTCTGCTATGTTCAAATATGAATTTGAAGAGTGGGGTTTAAAAAAAAGTTTTTCAACATTCCAAGTCACTGTTCTGGAACTCTGTGTTCTGTTTGTGACATCACAAGTATAAAATGTTCAGTCAAGAAGATTCTAATTGCATATTTGTGATCTCACACCGTAAGGGTTGGAAACCGACCTGTCCACCCAGCTCTGCCTCCCTCTCTCTCTCTGTCCCCGGCTGACTCGCTCTGCCTGGACCTACACTGCGGAAAGTAGGAGGTTAGCGTTCTCCCTGCGCAGCCTTCGCCGTGGTTCGCTCGGGCGGAAGATCATTCTCACAGCGATACGACAATGAAGGGCTCTGAAAGGGCGCTCGTCATCGCTGAGTCAGCGCAGGCGGAGAAGATGAGAACATTACTCTTAGGGTCATTAGGGTGAAAGCAGTACATTCGCTTTTTAGAGTCTTCACTCTTTTTCTTTCGGGTCCTACAATAATTAGCGCCGAGGACAAGTAACGTGGCAAACGGTGTTTAAGAAGCCTGTGGTTTGTTAAGATCCATTGTGCTTTTACAGCGCTCTGACTAGCATTGGCCCTTAAGCAATAATCAGTGTGGATTAGGCTTTAAGGCGCTGCGTAATTGGCTGTAATCAAACCGATTTAGTATATCCGGCAGGACGGGGCAGTTATGTATGGCACCGCTTCCTGTTTCCAGCAGGACACAGGGCAGGACAGCCTGTGGGGGCGGGGGGCTCCAGGTGCCCAAGCATATGCCCCTTTTGGCACTAGTGATCACTGGCCGACCAACTTTCATTGATTCAGTTAATACTGTTATTTTCACAACGTATACAGACATATACACTCAGTCTCTCTCACACACACACACACACGCACACACAGACACATACATGCACACATGTATACACACACACACGCACTCATACACACGTATACACACACACATGCACTCATACACATACACACATACATGCACACACGTGTATACACACACACACACACACACGCACATTACTGAAAAATGAGACTTGTGAGGACATCTCATCAGAGCCAGGCCTGGTGACTTCAGCCTGGGGAGCTGAGTGCTCTGGGACCTTCAGAACTGAATCTGAGAGGGAACAGCGAAACGCCCAAAAGCCAGTGAACCTCCAGAGGCACAGGCTCACATCTGGCTCCCATCAAAGCTCATTCCAAATAACACATTACCGCCATCTTGGCTCTGACGCTCCTGGGCGTGGGGCTGTTTTTCCAGCATTCGCAGGGGACACTGTGGGGCTGCAGTGTCCTCATCAGCGGTGTGCTTCACCGCAGCCAGGAGGAAGCTGGCTGGGCCTAATCTCACTGTTTACTCTGCACCGCTAACAGCTTTCAAGAACAAAAAATAAACGCTCCTTTATTTTTCCTTTCGTGTTTGGAGTTGAGTGCAGTCGGACTCTCTCATCGTCTCGCCGGTCGCAGCAGTGCTGCTGTGCTGTATCTTTACATCCACGTCCACCTGATACTTATGCCAGAGCAGGATTTATTAAATAAATTCAGTTGATAACTACTCTGTCAGATGTGCAAAAATTTTGCCCATAGGAGCACGATGGCTTGTCACTGGCAGTACCCTCAAAGGTACACCCATTGAACCCTTTACCCTTTTAGATTAGCATTCTAAGGAACAGATTTGACCCCTGTGAGTGATCATTAACAGGAACTGTACCTTAGAGAATGAAACCGGTCCCCTACCGTACTCCTCTTCCTGACAGTGTAGCTACATAATGTGGTATGTACATGTAATGCATGCATTGTGATGAATGGGACTGACCTTTATTGCGTGTTTGATCCTTGCTGCTATTGTTAAGATTTCAGTTCTGCTGTTAACGCACCAGCGAAAGTGGATCAACCCGAAGTCTGTGGCTGTGGACAAGGTCTCCAGGAGCAGGACGCAGCACTCACACACAGCAGCCCGGTACGGACAGGTACGTGCTTCAGTGCTTACCTGTTCTGAGCCGACTGCCGTCCACCTCGACCTGCAACAATCTAATAGCAACAAGAAAGGGCTTTCAGGTTTCGCCAGAACACATTTTTCACGGCACTACCTGAGGAATGTTGCAGCGGAATGTGCAGTGTCCATTAAAATTCCAGAGGCCCACTCTGCTAGTGAAGAGGGGACCCTAATGGATGGGTTCAAAAGAGAGTGTTACCTGCACACAAGGTCCTCTGCTTGGCGTGCAGACGAGGAAGTCGAGTGCAGGTATAAAGGCTGCCTGCAGGAGACCGTGTGATGACCGTGATGTCAAGGACACGGCTCAGGCAGGAATTCCATCTTTGCATCAGGTCATGGATAAACTGTGTTTAAAATACCAACCTAACAGTACCTTACAAATGCTCTGATCCAACGTCTGTTTCGAATGCTTTCCATGCATACAACATACAACTCCATGTTATTCCTTTCAGAAATCAAGGTTTTCATTACAATTTTGAAAATAAATAAATAAATTATCCTTAAGCTAATTGCCTGGTTAACATGATTAAGTAATTAGTCATGCATTGATACACTCCTGAGTGATTTGTTCATCAGATCATTATGACATGTCAGGAAATGAAAAATGATTAATAACTGTGGAAAAAGATCATGCAAAACATCTGTCAATGCTTATTGTTGATGGTTTGGTTAACTTGATTAATTGTTTTTTTACATACAGTATTTAATGTGCCTTTGATGGCAAGAAACATGTTGCAGTGAAAATATTTTCAAAAATATTTTATTTTTATCGCATGTCCCTTGTAGGTAGTGTAGGTTTAAGCATAGTAGAATACATGGTTCTTGATATTGAAGATCAAAGGAGCATGTCCCCTATAGGGGACACAATGAATTGCCAGATCTTAAGAAGATACTTTGAAATGTATTTAAAATTCATATCTGCTCTTTAAGAGGTACAAGCCACAGCGTGCCACGAACAGTGCATCATATGCAGATGAAATCAGGATGGGTTACATTAGACATACAAAACAGGAAATCGCGTCAAACGTCAGTCAAACGTGAGTCTCCTGTGGAGAGTTGTGTTATGTGCTGAGAGTTCAGCTTGAGGGAGATTCAGGAGAAACAGTCAGTTTTGGGAGGATGTGACTGTGCTGCCACTCAGGAATCCTGACAGTTCCCTCTACATGTGATATATAAATATATATATATAGGTAAATATTTTTGCATAGTTTTTAGATTTAGTTTTTTGTCCAAAATTCATTCTTTACTCAACTCAGAACAGTGAATGTATCGGAGACTTTGTGTCGACTTGATGTCGCCACCCACACAACCGAGCAACTCCTTCTGATTGTCTAAAAATATATTTTTTTATGCCTGAGAACACATTCAAAAACAGGCGTATGAAAAAAATATGAGATACGCTTTATTGAGCATCGCGGGGTAATTTGTCCTCTGCGTTTGATCCAGCAAGCTAATGAAAAAAGGGAGTGGCAGTTGACTACCATCAACTGCCACCGGCGTGATTTCAGGTGGTCCGTGTTTGCCAGACCAGGGAGTGATCACACTGCCACAGGAAGCCGCTCAGGATGCAGACAGACCGTCCTGCTGTCAGAGAACGGCAGGGGCTGGCCTCAGGCCGGCGGCTTCTGGGCTGCAGGCTCTCTTGGTTGTGAGTTGGTCTCAGGCTGCGGTCGTCATGGTGACCTTTAACCTGAGCCGCCCTGCGCCTCGTCTGGTGTTAATCTGTCCTGTATATTCACAGTGTGCCTGACAGCTTGAGAGTTTGCGCAGATCTGCTGGCGCAACGTTGCTCCGCCCTCCAAACTGAAAGATGTCGTGCTTTCTGCTCCCCCCCACCCTCCCACCCCACCCCACCCCACCCCCCCCCCCCCCACATCATTTTCACAGTGTCTTATTTAGGTGTTGGGGTATGCTTGAGTGAGCTCTGCTCAAAGCATCCACTTCTGCTGTCAATGACAAGATGACACATTCAGAGCATTTAATCATCGACCTGTGCGCGCACCCCCCTTTCACCCCCCCCCCCCCCCAAAAAAAAAAACAGATTTTCCACAGCAGAGTTGGTAACGGGCCAATGCAGACTGCAGCGAGAAGCAGCAGCGCGTCTCTTGACAGCTAAAATATTCAGTGATTTGAGCAGAGCGGGGGGCGGGGGGGGGGGGGGCGGGGGGTGGGGTGGGGGGGCGGGGGGGTCTCTCAAGAGCGGCACAGAAGATGTTTTGATCTGGATGCGATAACGTTTGGAGTCCTTTTCAGTGATTACGATGGGGCGGGCCCTTTTGTCTTCGTTAATTACCGCGTTTATTCCTCAGGCTCTAATGCGCTTTCCCAGAAACTAAATTATCCGTAATTAGCTTTCAGCGATAATTATAATAAAAAAAATTTAAAAAAACGTTTCAATTGATTCATCCTGGTAAATCAGGCGGCTTATGATTGTTAATTAACAAAACCAATCGCTTTATTGTTCTGTTGCATTTCCGCCAATGTTGTGACAGTCTGCACCATCCACACGCAGAATGCCACTGCGCTGTTTGTGTGGGGCTCCGTTCTTTCTGTGCGGCTAACGAAGCAGCACATCCGTCGTTAATTGTTGTTAATTGCTTAAACTGGAACCTCGGCCTGCGCTATTTAACGCACCTTGGAAGCACGCTGCATTTCCCCCGTGATTACTTAAAACGCCACTCTCTCCAGTTCAGCTGTGAAACAGCAAAGATGGTCGTTACCGACCGCGTTCGATGCACCATTTCGCCTTTTCTCTTGCAATGCTTCTCATTAGAGCACCAGGAGAGACAAAAAGAAAAAGCGCCTGTTGCTTGCTGTGCCGTTAATTTTAATGAGGGTGCTTGCAAAGGCAGACGTCTTTATTTGTCATCAGCCGTATCAAGGTGAATACACCTGTTTCCACGAGACACAGTCTAGCCACATCTACCGTCACCATACTGGAATGGAAGCCAATGGAGTTTGGCCCTCGGTTTTGGCATGTCTGGATGCAATGGCATCACAGAACGGGTTGTTCCGATCCTGGATGCCGATCGGCGGAGACCGTGTTCTACAGTGATTGGCTGAGAGCCAGGCCTAATCGCCCAATCAGGTACCCGACCTCACTAACGCTCTTCTGGATGAATGGAAGCAAATCCCTGCAGCAATGCTCCGACATCCAGTATAAAGCCTTCCCAGAAGAGTGGAGGTTTGTCATACCAACACAGGGTGGACCAACTCCCTGTTTTTCGGATGAGATGTGGGATGTCAGGCGCCCGCGTGCTCTTGGCCGTGCGGCGTACGTCCTGCGTTATTAATGGTTATGGTTATACACTTTGTTGTACGTCGCTCTGGATAAGAGCGTCTGCCATATGCCTGTAATGTAATGTAATGTAATTAACGGCAGTTGAAAGCTGACATGGGTTTGAAAGCTCGAGGAGGAAGCTCCACAAACCTGCAGTCAGCTGATGTGAGGGAAATAATTCAGAGTGGATTTTGGTTCAAGGAAAAAAAAATAAATAGGGGTGGGGGGAGGGGGGTGAATGGGGCGGTGTTCCCTCCCCCCTGGATCGGAGAGGCAGGAAGACCGAGAGCTGGGGCGAAGCACGGAGTCCCAGGAAGGAGAGCCAGTGAATCACGGCAAACAGACTCCTTTTTATCCGCCCAGTGTGCGGCGCGCGGTCAATGCTAATCCGATATGTGCAGGGAAAATGAAAGTGTCTCTCGAACTGCACGGGGCAGCGGCGATTACTGCCTGACCTGCACCACAGAGGAATTAGACCGTCTGCCAGATAACTGAGCAGAGGGGAGGAAGACGAGGGGAAAACAGAGAGAGAGAGAGAGCGGTGTTTTGGGCCCAAACGGTGAATGACTTATAGCCTGTCTCCACTCCTCTCTGCCAAATACATTCTGTGTCAGTTGATATTCTGTTATCACTAAAAATAAATAAATAAGGACTGGTAAGGTTGGTAATAAATAAATAAATAATCTATTCAAATTAATATTAATTACACAAAAAATACTGAAAATCAAATATTTAAATAATTTCAAAAAATAAAATTATTTATTCATGCATCGCTCTCATTGATCTAAGGGTAAAATACAGGACTTAATAATTTCATGGTCTAATGTGAAATGAATTATTCACTTCGGCTTGCGACTTGAGATGCATTATTCATTATGTCTTTAAACGTATAATTAAAAATGTAATCGAGCGCTCCAATAAGAATCCCTTGTTGGGTGGTATCAGCAGTGCTATTGGTTTTACCTCAAAGTCACGTCCTCAGTGAAGACACATAGTGGAAAAAGCATTGTGCAATAATCCACTAGTCCTCCCCAGTATTTTGTTCCAATCACCTGGCTGTGCCAGTTAGCACAATTCTTCAGCCAGGAGGTAGAACTAATCAGTGAAATCAGCTGGGCTGAGTTCATGGGTGGCAGAAACACAGGACTTTTAACGTTCTGACCCCTGGACTTTCCACCTTTGGGAATGAGCAGGTCCATCGAAAGGGTTTCTTTTAGCTTAAAGATGTGGTCATCGTGTGGTCGTATTTCTTTGAATCTGAACAGGTGTTGGCCTCCATATGCTTCAGTTGTACTGACACTTGAAAAATAATTTATCTTGGGGATCGTCAGCTTTGCTTTATTGCCTATTTTAGGCCATTTATGCCGCTGCTCCAGATCTGGCCAAGCACCTCGTTCATTTTCCTTTTCCTTTTCCTGCCCCACTCTGTCGTTCGGCCTCCATACTTTCCCATTTGAGACTGACACAGCCTTTATGCCTCTCACACAGCTGTCTAGCTCTCTAATCGCAAAACCGATGACAGATGATGGCTGCTTGTTATTTTAGTCCGACAAAAAAGTTGCCGTCAGTCCTAGTGAAAAACGCGTGGGAAAGTTTAACACGCGATAAATAAAAAAGTAAAGTCAGCGTAGATTCACAAAAAAAAAGAAAAGAAAAAAGTCTCTTAAAATTCCTAACTATTTTCCTGAAATGAGAAATACACATTGTCAGTTACCCCATATGCAATATACTACTGTGGTGTGGGGATGGCTGGTTTAAGCAGCCACACCTGCCCTGGGTCAAGCTAATTAGACCTGGCCAATTGGATAATTGGTGAAGAATTAGATAATTGGCCAGGCTAATTGGACCCAGGAACAGGAGTGGCTGCACCTGTGCGTAGTGAGGTAATCACTGCGCACAGGTTAAATCTGCCATCCCCACCCACACCAGGCAGCTCTCTGTCAGGACAGGGTATAACATCTGCTCATTTGGCTATACCATCTTGCCAAACCCTCGTGGAATAAATGTGGACTGTTTTAACATCATCTCCCTGTGTCTCTGTGCTGGAGGGCCCCAAAGAAAGCCACTTCGGTGGCCTGTGGCAGGCGTGTTTGCCACAGTGGCGCCCAACGTGGGGCTCCTCCGGCACAGCAAAGAGGCACAGGAGGGCCAGCCAGGAAGCACACTGGAGGAGGGGCGGCTGAGGTGTTCCCGACAGGGCTTCGGGCGGATCCTCCGGGCCGAGAATGGGGAGCGGAAGATGACCAGGGAGGGGAAGGAAGCAATCCTCAGCTGGGACGCTGAGGAGCTGCACCTGGCCGAGAAGGCAGGTCAGCGACGGGCGGTGCACGAGAGGTGGTCGCGCCGTGAGCTGGACTTGGCCGGGAAGGCGGGTCAGCCACGGGCGGCGCACGAGCGGTGGCCGCGCCGTTTTGCTTCCTTTCTCGTCCGTTTGGTTGTTTTTCGTTCTTTGTTTTGGCCTGGTTGGTTTGCCCGGAGCCCATGAGGGGATAAGCCTGCAGCCGCCCGCCAGCAGAGCCGACTGGCGGCCACCACAGCCACGAGGGTTCCTGGTCCCCAGCACCACAAGGCCAGTCCACCAGCCCACCAGCCCAGCCACCCCACCACAGCCCCTGGAACAGCCCAAGCCGGTGACGCCCCCACCAGCCAGCAGAGCAGCCCAGGACTTCCCGTGCTCCAGGAGGGAGGAGGAAGAAGGGCTGCCTTGTCGTCCGAAGGAGGGTCACCGCATGTACTGGACTGTTCCGGGGCCACCCACCCTGACTTTTTTAAATGATTTTTTTACTGTGTTTGGAGTGTTTTTGTTTGTTGTCTTTTGCTTTGTTGGGAGTGTGGGGGTGGGGGTGGGGGTGGGGGTGGGGGGGGGGGAGTGTAGGCTTCGGCCAGTGGTTCTCCCTGGCCTCAGTTTGGCGTTGGGGGTATGTGGTGTGGGGATGGCTGGTTTAAGCAGCCACACCTGCCCTGGGTCAAGCTAATTAGACCTGGCCAATTGGATAATTGGTGAAGAATTAGATAATTGGCCAGGCTAATTGGACCCAGGAACAGGAGTGGCTGCACCTGTGCGTAGTGAGGTAATCACTGCGCACAGGTTAAATCTGCCATCCCCACCCACACCAGGCAGCTCTCTGTCAGGACAGGGTATAACATCTGCTCATTTGGCTATACCATCTTGCCAAACCCTCGTGGAATAAATGTGGACTGTTTTAACATCATCTCCCTGTGTCTCTGTGCTGGAGGGCCCCAAAGAAAGCCACTTCGGTGGCCTGTGGCAGGCGTGTTTGCCACAACTACCTTTTCTCTTTTAATATAATTTAGCAAGTTAAACTACACGGTCGTTCCCTGCACTTGGAACTGTACTTCCCTCTAGGATTTTCAACACCCTTGTTCCTGGTTTTGGTTATACCCTTTGTTGTACGTCGCTCTGGATGAGAACGTCTGCCAAATGCCTGTAATGTAATGTAATTAACCCCAACCTTCCTGCCTCCACACTAAGTCCTTTCTCTCCAGACTACTGCTATCGGAATCCAAGCCAAAGAATTCAACTCCTGTGTAACGCACAATAGCCAAAAGTTGATGGTTTTTCCTCAATACCATTTTTGGCTGGACCACAACAGCGGGGCCAGCCCTACAAACCTCAAATGTCTGTGACTGAGTGACTGAGTGATGAAGTTACACCATTGGTCGGCCGAGTTATGAAGTTACACCATTGGTTGGCCAAGTTATGAAGTTACACCATTGGTCGGCCGGATGCAGTGTGTTAGGTCCAGCCTAGTCTCGCATAGCCCGACCTATCTCCACACTTCGTTTCAGCGCCGTGCCAGCGCTGGAGAAAGGTCTGGCTGAACCCATTATCATTCCGGTATAGGGGGGGAAAAACGCTCTGGTTTGTTTGTATTTCTTTTAACCAATCACAATCGTCTTGGGCGGCGCTAAGCCCAGGATGCAGCGACGGTGCCCTTGCAAAAACGGTAACACACAGATAGCGGAAGGGGAGGAGAATTCCGACTGAAATAGTCGGCCAATGGCAGGCTTATACCCACAGTCTATATCCTGTGAGTCAGACTGGGTCCAGCCATATTCTAGGTTTTGACCTGGACTTGTTTCAGTCCATTGGGTAAGCCTGGCAATTATTTGATTGCCCCTGTAGTTATAAATTGAGATGGCGCAGCGGTGATCTGAAGCGGCAGAATTGGCATTTTTGTGACAGTTGGCCACTTCGGTAGATGACTGCACTTAGGCAGAATCTGACTGCGTTTGCGTTTCGCTGTTTACACGCAGTTTCCATGGTACCATTCGGACACGAGAGGTGCTTTTCGTGATTGACAGTTTCCGCGGTGATCACTCATTAGCAGATAAATTACTTTGTTCCTCGCATTTTGAAAATCTGTGCAGGTTTATCGCCATGGCATTATTAGCTCCAATTTTTTAAGGATTTCTGAAAGAAAATTAAAAGACTAAAACTCCAGCACATCTGACATATTTGTGAATGCATTATTAATGCTTCTCTTGTTATCCTCCCGCTTGAAGCAGATGCATTATTCACAGCTTATATATCGAGCTTCTCCACAATACTTATATCAAGCCTGAGCTTAATAGACAGATGTATCCTCCTAAAAAAAACAGCCCTTTCAAAACAAGCTGTTGAAAGGGTTTACCAATCGGAGAGGGAACGCATCCTGATTATCTGTCCTAGCAGACACCACTGTAAAGGCATAAAAAAACACATCTTCATGCATCTCAACAAAAGGATTTATCTGTGTATTATAAAGAGCCGGGATGGCAGTGTGTGTTTCTCTTCAAACGGCTCTGACAACCTTCATTGAAATAAACACATCCTCCCCCCCGCTGAGGCTAAATTAGTCTGCGGAATAAACGCGCTCTTTCCCGCGGCGGCTGCGTCTTTCGCTGGGAAGGAAACCTTGTTGATCACAGAAAATGCTAATGTAGTCCTTTGCTGGTGGAATGCAGACACAAATCCTGTACGCAAAGGGGGGGGGGGGGCAGACCTTATTCTCCCCAAAGTGATTTGCTTCCTTTCCCTACGGATGCGCTGACTGTACTGTATACGGGAACAGTTCCACAATCAGTGCTATCTTCAGCTCAGGCTCCAGGGAGCCCGAAAAGTCTTCTTAAACACACAAGTGACACACTATTTTTTTCCCCCCTGTCTTTGATTTAACAGTAATTATCAAATTAAACTTTCATATGGATACAATGTGATGTTCTGATGGGGAGAAAAACTCAGCCTAACTTTACTTTAGATGTTAATGTGTTTAACCGTATAGCCATAGCCAGGAGCAGGGAGACAGACCTGACATGGATGCAGTCAAACAAATAGGAATTTAAGACTTTAATGTACTTAAATGTCTTGCGATAGATTGGCGACCTGTCCAAGATGTATTCCTGCCTCTCGCCCAATGCATGCTGGGATAGGCTCCAGCACCCCCCTGCGACCATGACCAGGAATAAGCGGGTATAGATACAGTAATGGATGGATGGGTTTATGTACTTAAATATATAAGAATCCCCATTGGTGTGTACATGTATGTATGCATGTATGTATGCAATATGAAAGTTAATGTGTTCACTTAATGCGTTAATTCAAAATCATTAACGTGTAAACCTGTTCTGTATTCATTTACAGACATTTGCCATTGTTCTAAATATTAGCAAAGATGCTTTCAAACAATGTTATTTGATTTGGGTCATACTTGTCTGTATTCGGCATTTAAATAATTAATTAATAATCTTTGAAATGATGGTGTAGCCTCTGCTGTTATGTTTTTATTTTATTATTCTTAACAAAATATTTTCTACAGTCTGAAAAGTTTGCGCTCATGATTGTGTTCTTTATCTCTGAAAAGAGACTGAAAATTTTCATTCTACTTCAGAAGAAGCAGACCTGATTATTTCACAAAAAAAGAAAAGAAAAGAAAAACTTCTTTGTTCTAGGAAGGATAAGATTTTACATGAAGGAAACTTGAGTTGGCACAAGGGAATGGCATTTCAATGCGACAGTCAAAACCGCTCCCCTTTACTGTTATCTTGCTTGTCATATGTTTATTTGCATATAATCTGCATTATTCATATATGCGTGGAAGCACGCTGCAGAGTCCTTGGTCCCTCTGCTCAGAAAGGTAATATTCTGTTGTACATTGTACTGGTTCTTCTCACTGAATGCTGCTTCTTTTAGCCTTTGTTTAATTGTGTGCTATCTTAATTTCCCTTTGCATACCCTGGCCTGTATAATATATTACGCCATTGTGAAAAATATAAAGGTTTCGCTATTCGTACAAATGTGTCTATTTTCACACTGTTTCCCAGGATATTAGTGTAGCAAATACCTCGTCTGGAACTGTGAGTAAATGGACACAGACAGATATGTGTGTGTGTGGTGTGTGTGTGTGTTCGTTTGTGTGTGTGTTTGTTTGTGTGTGTGAGTGTGTGTGTGTGTGTGTGGTGGGGGGGGGTGGGGTGTTAGGTTATGTGGGAGGGAAAGCAAAGCATGTGAATATTGTCATTAAGAAATATTTTAAACTGAAAAATGTGTTACAACATTTTATGAAAAGCTGTCACAGATCCATGAATCCTGTGAAATTCATGCATGCTTTTTTTTGGCGAACATCTTCTTCATTGCATGAAACTCTGCATGGAGAAAACATTCCACTGCTAAAAATCTTTTACACACGCACCATGCAGAAGAGTTAATGCTGAAATTCACTCTCTGTGCTCAGATACATTATAGAGCCACACCTGCCATACAGAGGAAGTACCGCATGCTTCTGACTTGTGTTATCATCAACTTGCTTTGCAGAAACCATCAGAAGTTATCGCTGAATGGAAGCAAATCCCAGCAGCAATGCTCCAATATCTAGTACAAAGCCTCCCCAGAAGAGTGGAGATTGTTGTAGCAGCAAAGATGGACCAACTCCATATTAACGCCCATAATCTTGGATGAGAAGTTGGATGTCAGGTGTCCACATACTTTTGTCCATGGTAGTGTGTAGTTTTCCCTTTCGTTACCTTCCCTGTCCAGTCTGTCTGCAGTGTGCTCACCAGCAGGCTCTCAATACGGACAATTTAACAAATCATTGAGGCGCCAAGCGGGAGATTTGCGGGATTAATGGTCCAGAGGACCAATGGGCAGCGCTCGTGAGTAGCCGCACCTAGCCGCCGCTCCTAGCCGCCGTTCTCGTCCGCGGTTAACGAGCCTGCCTGTCGATGCTCAGGGGAAACCCTAATGGGCGAGCTTCCCCTCGGCATCATGGGATATCCCGGGCCCCTCCTCTGCGAGCTCTCTCCATGATGGATTATGTCTGGGAGAGAGAGAGAGAGAGGGAGGGAAGATGGATGGTCGGGCAGGCAAGCCTGACGAGCCCATCCTGCCGTTCGGCAAGCGACAGCTGACGTCTCGACGTCTCTAAACGGCGTGGAAGTGAAAACAACCCACGCGCGTAGCTCTACAAGTAAATTGAAATGGACGGCAATAACTAGACCCAGTTGCTCCCTGGGTACAGTTCTTATCTTTCCGGAATAAAACATGCTTATGGATGGTGCTGGAGAAGCTTTACCAGAAGTGATCTTGGCAGATATGTGTCTTGCCTTTGTCCTGGGAAAACTGCATGAAGCAGAGCTGCACATTGGTTGAGCAGAAGAGCGCATCCTTCTCCGTCCCTGATGATGTGCTCCAGCATTATATTTCAGAGAGCAGCCATTTTAATGATGCTTCTGTTCAATTTAATGTAAAATAATGCTGAAATGTTTGCATTGAAAACCAAACTTTGCAAACTTTGCTAACATAGCTGTTAAGTCCGAGGTAAGAGGATATCATGAAATGGGATTAATCTTTTTTTCTGGAAAGTCTGAAGGACCCATATTTTTCCTAGATAAGGAATAAGAAGCCGTCTTATGGGTACTGTTAGAAGGTTGGCAGAGGTTTGGACACCCCAGCTCAGCGCTCAAACCAGGGTATTTTTTATCAATAATGGCAAAAACATATGTCAGTATATGATTTCAGGAATAATATAATACTTTATCTTCATCTTTTTACAACACTTGTGGGAAAGCACAGGTGCTGTGGAGTAAATATGCACTATTATGATTACCTAACTACTGAAAAAAAGAATAATTATGAATTCATTTATCAATAATGATAAGCAAAACAGCCACAGAATCAATTATTTTAATCAGCTGCTACTGAAAGGATCTGCCATTTATAGGTCGTATCAGCAGTAAGATAAGATTAGCTGTTCTGTGTTCCACAGACTTCAAATTTTTTCCTTCCCTGAATAATGTTTGTGGTAGCAGTTTATGGAACAATGCCAATAGTATCATACCCCAGGATACTGAAAAGATTTAAATCACCCAATTTGAAGGCTTCCAAAGATTAGGCCCAAGCCTTAAGTCTTAACATCTCAGAAGGCAAGTTTCTCTTGCGTTTCTCTTTTAACAGCAGTTAACAGTTAGAAGTTGGTTTGTGAAATTGTTTTCACTCTGGAAGAAAGGGAACACGTGTCTATTGTGTGATTTTCTATCCTTGTGCTCGGTAGTCCTTCAGGTATGAAGTCATTTATCCTCCAATGTGCAACATCCATAGAAAACGACAGAAAGACAGAAATTAATTTGTTCTCAAGTCAGAGGTACACCCCCCCCCCCCCCCCCCCCCCCCCCCCAGTGGGAATGCGACACCTGAAACAGGTGAAATCATCTCGAGCGTCGCCCCTTATGCAAAAGAGGCCGTCATACCCTGTCCCCCCGTTTCCAGTGACTCCTGACCCCCCCACACCCCCCCCCCCTCGCCGCAGGCACACGCAGCCAGGCCCCGGGGGTCTAATTTACTTTTTTTTGTATTTTATTGTTGGGCGAATCCCCCGGTTTAGGAGGCGGTGCGGATCGATAGACCAATCAGAGGTGGCCGAGCGAAATGAGGGCCCGGCCCTCCGTCCGCTGCCGGGGAGGTGATGGAACCCGACATGTTCTATTACCTCTCTGTGGTCATCTGCTCACACCCATTTAGGAGCTCCCGCTCACTTACCCCCCTCCCCCCCCCCTCCCCCCAGGGCATTTACCGTCCATGTAGCTGATGAGCAGACCTGACCTGCATGCCCAATTGTGGATGCGCCCCAACTCCCCCACTGCCTCCCCCTCCCCACCCCCAATCTCCTCCCCTCACCTCGCCCTGGGCTGCTGCTTCGATCTCAGCTCTGCCGTGGGGCCCAGGGTCCGTGCTCCGCAGGAAGATCGAAGCAGCTCACACTTCACAGCCCGTTCACTGCTCCTCGTTACAAGATTCGAAATATAAAACTTTTAGGGCCCCGTCTACTTCCCTGCAGCTGCTGGGAATGCACCTCCTCAGCGTGCCCACAGGAACATAAATTATGCAAAAATATACTATATAATATAAAATATCCCCTCCATTATTTACCCGCACATAGAATAGGTTCACACATAAGCTTATCATAAGCACATACGCACATACGCACACGCACACTTAAAGCTGCAAAGATCAGTTAGAAGTTCGGCACACGTGTCGGTTGCATAAGTAAGCAGTAAAGTGCTGGACACATTCAAATATTATTCCTATTACACAACTGTGTGCTGGTGCGAAGCCATGAGTTCTAATGAGGTCCTGGTATTATTGCACAGGCCCATTACTGAGCCTTTTGAAAAATATTTGTTTCGTTTTTTTTTTGTTTTTTGCATTGTTACAATTTCAGGATCCTATCCTCTGCAGACCAAACCAAACAGAAAGGCAAATCTGAATATGACTCTGGGTCATTACAATGAAAAAAATAAAAATCTTTCACTGCAACTGCGAGACTATAATAATGAATATAAATGCAATGCAATGTCTCCTTTTTGTATTTCGTCTGGAACCATCTTCTCAAAATTGCATTTATTGCATATGGATTTGATAGTTTAAGTTAATGTGGAGACTTGCTTTCACGCAGTGATCTGACCTGTTCTAAAAGCTTTTAAAACTCCCTTGATTACTGGAGCTGTGACTGCCGCTGGACGTTAAACCGAACGTGGGAAAGCGTAAAAATGAATATTCTGGATTCTCTGAAAAACCATTGAAGAAGAAAAGTACTTTTGCATCCATTAGCTAAACGGGTTTATCAGCTATCCATTAGCTGAAGGGCTCTGTACTGGCAGAGCAGAACCCATAGCAGTAGAGGATGTATCTGTTGCATTTTTGTTCTTAGTAAACAGTTATTTTTAATCAGGTACAACAAATAAAATAAAAAATCAGTATAGTTTAAGTGCAGCACAAGCAGCAAACCATCAGCAGGAAAATTATTGTGTTTTCATGTAATTTTATATATTAAAAAATATGTTTATATGTGTGCATGTGTGTGTGAGTGCACACGTGTATGTGCGTATGTGTGTGTGCATGCGTATGTGCATGTGTGTGTGTGTCTGTATAGGTGTGTGTGTGTGTGTGTGTGTATATAGGTGTGTGTGTGTGTATAGGTGTGTGGGTGTGTGTGTTTGTGTGTGTGGGTGTGGTTATGTGTGTGTCTGTATAGGGGTGGGTGTGTGCGTCTGTGCGTGTGTGTATAGGTTTGTGTGTGTGCGTACAGGTATATATAGACTGCACGGTAATTGGTTAATTGGTAAAGTAATTGGTTACTTGGTAAAGTAATTGGTTAATTGGCATAGTAATTGGTTAATTAGTGAGTGATTAATGGGGCGTGTGGGAGGGGAAGGTGTTATTCCATTAGCCATAATTACTCTGTTTTTCACCGGAGGTGAGAACAGCGGTGATAAATAAACAAAAAAATAAAAAATAAAAAAACTTTCCGGGGGCTTCCGGTGAAACCCCCGCTCTGCAGCCGTGTGTCTGTGGCATCTGCTCTCCTGCAGAACAACAGCGGCACGCTGCATCTGCTGGATTTCGGAGGGGGGGAACCCGCCCCCCGTGCGCTCCCTGATGTTTGAGGAGGAAAGGCGCAGGCTGTGTAATTAATGCACTCGGAGGAGGGAAACAGCATGAGAACCAACCGGGCCTCAGCAGGACGTCCTGTCAGGGCCTAGCAGCCCGGTGAAGGCAAACACACACGGAACAGGATTTACTTTGGCTTCTCCTCCTTCGTCAGATCCATCCCCCATCCCTCCTCCCCCTCCCCCTTCCACCCAACATGCTTATTCACTGGTTATTAGAGCTGTTGAACTTTCAAGATTCAGAAGATAAAAACCGGAACAGAGTCCTCTGTTCTGTGCACCACTGCTCAACATTTGAATAAGTGACCCTCATTAAACTTCACAGACTCTGGTAGCTGTGTCCTCTTCATGAACCCAAAGGAAATAAGCAGTGACTCACGTGTGTGTGGAGTTACTGATTCCTGACCTCTCATATATATTGACGGGCTGTCAGTAGGTATCTGGAACAGGTGGGTCCTAAAAGAGTAGGCCCTCTACCCCATCACTCCGTGTGTTGCGTCGGTTGGCTAAGAGGTGACTTGAACTGGAACCCAGTACTTCACTTTTTAAAAATGTTGGATATATTTTGTGAAAAAAAAACTAAAAAAAACATTTTCATCACGATTGTTTTCAGGTGGGTTTGTTCCCGGCATGCATCATTTCCAACATTTTTAAGAAATCAATAATTTTTTGGAAACCAGATATTTGTTTCCAAGAGAACCAGCATCAGTGACTCTGAAGACGAAGGAAACGAACTGAATGTCTGGTGTGCTGAGAGCCACTCTTTCTGCCAGCTAATGAACGTAATCGATCAGCTCCCTCCATCTGCCAGGGGTCGTGCTGCGAACTGAACAGATGCTGAAATACTAACCTGTCTGTAACTCCCACAGGGGAGGTGTTTAATTTCATTAAATTATATTTTAGCAATTTGGGATGCCAAATGTACAGCAAAATAAACACTTCTGGAATTAATTAATGAAAAATACATCTAAGCAAAAAATACACCAGAATAATTTTATTTTACTTTACCCTTTAGGGGTCCATAGTCATAGTCATTTCATTATTTTTGGTACCTCTAACAGCATAGAAAGAGTTACCTTAGACTAGGGCTGCCCAACCCCATTCCAACCCCATATACTGTCACGTAGGTTTTCATTTCAACCCTAAGGGAAATACCCTAATTTGAAAGACCTGATTTTACAACATAGCAGCTCAATGAGACCTCAAGCTGTTCACAGAGGTGCGCTTTGTTAGGGTTGGAGTGAAAACCTACAGGACGGTAGATCTCCAGGAACAGGGTTGGGCAGCCCTGCTCTAGCTGTTGAGTGAGGTGTGCTTTGTTAGGGTTGGAGTGAAAACCTACAGGACGGTAGATCTCCAGGAACAGGGTTGGGTAGCCCTGCTCTAGCTGTTGAATGAGGTGTGCTTTGTTAGGGTTGGAGTGAAAACCTACAGGGCTTGTAGATCTCCAGGAACAGGGCTGGGCAGCCCTGTCTTACATAACGGCAGCTAACCACACACTTTGTGCTCCTCTCAATATAATTCTCCGTAGTGTTAGCCTTAGACAAAGCTAGACGTCTTTGTTAGACGAGATTGTTAGACAAGATGAAAGTTTATGGAAAACTGGGTAAATACGATTTCAGTTGTTTAATAACTGAAGATGCTATTCTCCAATGAGATGGCCCATGATGCCACTAGGCTTAAATTGTATCTGTGTATCGTTTATGCTTCCTATAAAGAATAGCAAAGAAATAAGTAGGTACTATACAGACATTTCCTCTTTTAATAATAAGATTTTAATGATGTCACTGCATAGAATCTGTCGCTGTGATCTAATCTGAGCTCCTTGCCCAGATGACGTACGCTGGCGATAACACTGTAGCTGTGTAACGACGTGTAGAATCATTTAAGGAAGGAGTATGCAGGAATATGAAACCTTTAATGACAATTTAATGTGTTCTCTGCAAATCAAATACACAGATAAAGATATACAATATCAGAAATATCAGAAAGAAAACAATGCAATTGCAGCTTTACAGAAAATGTATTGTAGCCCAATAAATGTTTATCTACAGTATTTTGACCATGCTTTAGATTTTCATTTAAATGTTTTTAATTTTTGCAAAACACACAGGCAAGAGATTTATACAAAAAAAAAATTATACAAAAAATGTCTTTGTTTCTATGTCTGAGGTACTGGACAAACAAATTCAGCCACTGCTTAAAAAAACAAAGCAGTGTTATCAGTTATCAGGGCTGTCCGAGACTCACCAGACAGGCGGACATCTTGGAAGCGAGTCATCAGCCTGGGTTGAGCGGCCAATCAGACGAAGCAGAGGGCTGACAGCAGCGACCGGTGAGTCAGCAGCACACTGCCAGCGCTAGAGACGGCTCTCTGACAGCTGCGTCCTCTCAGGCGGCTTCAGCCGACAGCGCCACCGCAAACGCGTCTTTATTACGCCGGACAGGAGCGGCCGGCGGCCAGAAATATAAATATGTACAAATATAAAAGCTATTAAACTGAGTGTTTGTCATTGGTGGGGCACTGGGGGGGGGGGGGGGGGGGGGGGGGGGGCAGAGATCTCTTTGATTAGGAGGGCTTTGCTAAAGTGCCATCGACAGAAATCCCGCAGACTTTCACAAATGTCTGTTTCCACAAACACTTGAAATGCATTCTTTATAGCCTAAGAAATATGCAGGTTAAAAAAAAAAGAAAAGAAAAGAAAAGAAAAGCAGTGGCCTCCTCCCAAGGGGTCTGCGGACATGGCCGCCTGATCTGACACAGACTTCAAAGCCTCATAATTTTGAGTATTATTTGGGTGAAAAACGTGCGGGAGTCCTGAGGCTGGTGGAGCTAAAGAGCGAGCGTCTCCCCCCCCTGAACACAGAGGGGGGGCTCCCCGCCTACATCAGCCCCGTTCCAGGATTCATGCGGCGTCTCCGAACGGCACAGTCGCGCCCGGGACCGCTGCCTGCTGCTCCGGAAACGTGCGGAACAGGCCAAACCAGGAGCTGGGCTGGAGCGGGGCTTCCTTTGTCAGGGCCTTCTTTAGCTGTTCTTGTGCAGCAACGTTCTGTATGTCCGCCGACAACATCTTATCCCAAAAGCCTGTTGTAGAAATACCCCCTAAACTGGATAACAACCCCTAGAGAAATGCCCCCTTAACTGGATAGCAACCCTGAGAGAAATGCCCCCTTAACTGGATACCAACCCTGAGAGAAATGCCCCCTTAACTGGATACCAACCCTGAGAGAAATGCCCCCTTAACTGGATACCAACCCTGAGAGAAATGCCCCCTTAACTGGATAGCAACCCTGAGAGAAATGCCCCCTTAACTGGATACCAACCCTAAGAGAAATGCCCCCTTAACTGGATACCAACCCTGGGAGAAATGCCCCCTTAACTGGATACCAACCCTGAGAGAAATGCCCCCTTAACTGGATACCAGCTTGTTACATTTCTGATCCAAGTAATAGATGTCAGGTCGATTAAGACATTGTGAGAGGGTTGGCTGTTTAATTCAAAAAATAAACTTGGTGCTCACCTCCATCCAAAACATTTTTCATAACCAGTCATTATAGAAGCTAATGTCTTGGTTTAAAATTGACCTTTCAGATCAGATTCTAGAAAAACTTTCATTAACAGGATTGATTGAATATTGCTTACATTCAAAAGGAAAAAAACTGAAATAAATCTTCAATAAATTGATCCCTTTTTGATGAAATTGTTATTGCTCTGCTCCCAGATTGGGTTTTCTAGCTAGTTCACTGAAGAAAAAAAAGAAACGGAATAAAGATATGATACACCTTATACATTCTGATAACACATTTTTATGTGTGTTATCACATTTTACAGTGTAAGGAGCTAATACCTTTGTGGGATATGCGGTAATACGTTACACACAATGAATCGTCTGACAGAGCGAAGACCTCACAAGCGGATTGATGTTGCAATTTCACTATTTTTTCAATAACATTACATTTTGAAAGCAGATATCCCGTGTTCAGGCACTGCATTGCGACAGCACTGCTTTGTTCAGCCGGGTGCTCAGGCATGTCAGGATGACCTAACAAACAGTGTTAGGGATCAGTGTGAGGGATCAGTGTTAGGGATCAGTGTGAGGTAGGCCGCTGCTGCAGAGAGGCTCGCTTTTTTAGCCCAGGTTGTGTCTGAGATTGGGAGGTTGGGGGTATTTAAAAACAAAATCTCTCACCCTGTTTGCATTTCCACTTGGTTTAATAATCCAATCCCCAGCCCTCTGGGACGGAACTGATTATAAGGAGATTAGCGATAAGTGGCCACCCTGGTGTTCAGACAGGATTAGCGATTAGAGGCCATTCTGTTGTTCAGGCATGATCAGCGATAGCAGCCATTTTGGTGTTCAGGCATGATTAGTGACAGCAGCCATTTTGGTGTTCAGGCCATTCTGGTGTTCAGGCATGATCAGTGATAGCAGCCACTTTGGTGTTCAGGCATGATTAGTGATAGCAGCCATTTTGGTTTTCAGGCCACCTTGGTGTTCATGCACGCTTAGAGGCCACCCTGGTGTTCAGGCATGATTAGTGGCCACCCTGGTGTTCAGGCACGATTAGAGGCCACCCTGGTGTTCAGGCACGATTAGAGCCCACTCTGGTGTTCAGGCACGATTAGAGCCCACTCTGGTGTTCAGGCACGATTAGAGGCCACCCTGGTGTTCAGGCACAGCTTCACTACAAGGCGCATGGGGCTCAGAGACTCAAAATGGCTGAACGTTGTGGTTTTGCTCAACTGCAGTTCTGTAACCTCCAACACAATCAGGCAGCTGATTGTTGAGGCATTAGATTTCAATCTTACAATAATGGAATGCCACATAATAATAATAATAATAATACACTGGACCCCAAATACAGGAAGCTGTAAATCCTGTGCAGAATAGCTTCCTCGTCCTAATCCTGATCGTGAGTGACATTTGGGCAGGCTGGTCTGATAAATGCAGGTGCCATCAGTGGGTCACCTTGCTGTTAACTGTGCTAATCCAGACTCCTTTATACGCACATCCAGGGGCAGACAGCTTGCTCAGCTGCACACACACACAGCTGAATAAAGAGCTCAGGAGACAGGCAGCTCAGTGTGTGTGTGGGGAAGCACCACAGACTGCAGAAAAAATACGGTAAGAATATCTTTCTCCTGGATGTTTTTTTCTCCAATGGACATAATTGGGATTTTGTTGTTGACCCCTTCTGTTTGTTTTTAATTCCTCACAGGAGTTCTTAAGCATTTTTCAAATTCAAATTAAAAGTAACAATAATACGTTTTGCTGATGCTGATTATGTACTATTATGGATGTCCATGATGAAGAAAAAGTTCTGAAAGAGTCCCGAAGTAATTAATTCACAGTGGTGCCCTGGTTTTTAATGAGTTCAGGACTTGAATTAAGCCACCGATTTAATTAATGAAATACCAATTCTGTTTGTTCAGAGACATCCGCTTAATTTTCTTCTGCCGAGGAGCTCAGCGTGCGGGTCCCGAACGCTCCAGGACAGTCATAATTCAGTCCGTCCCAGGAACTGCCGGCGGGCCTTGGACTCGTGAACTTTTTGTCTGTTTGAGCTTCCCTTGCTTAATTCAGCTTTAAATCAATTCCGGTGAATATCAGACGGCTTTGCATGGCTTAGCTTAGCTTAGCCCCATCACTGCCGGCAACACCTGCGAATGAGAAAGATAGAATTGCACAAAGTCAAATTACTCGTCTTGCAAGTGGATGCAAGATGGAAAGGTATAGTAATTTTTAAGCTGCCTTTATCAGACCAGAATAAAGCTGTGGTGGGCTATCCTACATGTGGTTACATTGTGATTTGATTGTGTGCATTATTACTCAGGTCGAAGCAGAAATGTTCTATCAGGTGTTGCCAGGCGATGGAGGTTGATGGGGGCCATCCCTCGATATCCCGTCCTCAGCATCTTCAGTTCCGCCTTGTGCTTCCAACCGCTGAGCTTTAAACTAATAAGTAGTTTGCCGCTGGCTAAAATTGTTTATGATCCGCCTGCTGCACAGTACTGTGTGCAAACCGGGCCTGTCCCGCTCACACACACACACAGTCCGCTTCAGCGTTCCAGCCAATCAGCACGAGCGAACGCGCGGGCGACTGTCTGTGCCCTCCGCCGCTGCCGCCGCGGTCTCCCGCGGTAACGCCAGTCCTGTGCCATCTGTCAGACAACCTGCCCGCTTCTAATGAGCCCGAAAAAACACTTCAAGGGAGACCATCGGAGAGTGACCCAAAAGACTGGCGACGCCGCGCCCCCCCCCCCCCCCCCCCCCCGCTACCCTACCCCACCCCCGCCCCTCTGCCAGTCTTGAGCGTGTGCTGTCCCAGGGCACAACTCCGGGTGCCAGCCTAGCCCCCATTAAGATGGTTTAGCAGGATATGCAACATGGTTTTAAGCTGGCAGGGTGGCAGTGAAGTATAATGGATATAGTGGTCTGGTAACCTAAAGGCCACAGGTTTGATTTCTCAGTAGGGCTCTGCCATTGTACCCTTGAGCAGGGTACTTAACCTGCACTGCTTCAGTATATATCCAGCTGTGTAAATGGATGCAGTGTAAGTGCTATGTAAAATTCTCTCTGGATAAGGGCGCCTGCTAAATGCCTATACTGTACTGTAATAAGATGTTAGTGCTGATGAATCTCAGAAAAATTAATGTTTTTTTATTGACCCCGGCAACAGCCTCAGTCTGGGGTTTGGACCCCCAAGTCTCACCGATCCAATCACACGTGAGTTTGTTCAACTGTCATCTCCTGATGCAGAAATTCCGCACAGCCAGTCTGAACGCCTCAGGTTTATTTACCTCGCGTTTCGCGTGTGTTGTTCCCCAAAGACAGAGCTCAATTCCCCTCTCATAAGCAGTAAAATTTTAATGGGGAGCGACGGGATTCGCCGCGGCTTCATCTGAACCGTGCCCATTGGCTCAGAGCCGCTGGAGAGAATCGTCCCAGCGGAGAGAGGAAAAAAGAAAATGGCCGACCTCACTAACCTCATAAAGCGAATTCTGGCAGTGTTTCACAAGAAAGAGCTGATTGGTTGTGAGGTTCACCTTGAGCACCCTGCATAAACCTTCTTTGATACCCTCAATTCGGTGGACCGCATCAAAAATACTTTTTCATGTAAGAAATCACACAAAGAAATGACCATGACTATTTCTCAACCCATCACTAGCACTCGGCCTGCTCAACCACACGTATTCAATCCATAGCCAGGGGTCAGGGGTCGCGCTAACTCATGGAACATTCAGCCATTTCTACAATTCCTTCACAGCTGCAGTGTTGCAGACCTTCTTTTTTTTATTTTTCTTCGTCCCCCGGAGTATGATTGCTTTTATTTATAGCCGATCTTCCATTTGTTTTAGGTAACGCACACTGACATTAAAGGGTTCCCCGTTCTGAGCCGAGCTTCTCCGACGATCGCTCGGCACTTTCTGACGACCTTTCAGAGTCCGGAGGAAATAGCGCTTCTTTAATTATTTACCCGCGACCAGCACAATAGTGCAAACACCGCTGATGGGAAAACAGCCCCCTGAGCAGAGCTGAGACACGGCCTGACTGCAGCGCAGAGAAATACCCAGGAACGCTCCAGCTATGTGTGTGTGTGGGGGGGTCACAGAGTAAACTCAATGTGGAATGTATGTACTTATTTTTTTATTGCTAATTACAAAGTCTCTGATGATTTCCTACTGTACGCCTGACCAGGAAAACGGCCAGGTTTGCACTACAAATTTGAGCAGCCGGAGTGGGGGGGGGAATCGTCCTTTAGGCATCTTCTGGTCTAAATAACTACCACCACTCTGCAGTGCACTCCCAATCTGGGATCATTTTTTTATCACTTAAATAACTTAAAGATTTACACATGTACCTCCATCCAGCACTCATATCGTACTTCGTATCATTATCTTGATGTTATAGCTTGTCATGCCTCCTAGTTTGACTTAGGACTGGACTTAATGTGTTCATGGCTATGAATAACTGTACAAATTGAGTATTGTACCTTATCGGACCAGTGTTCTGTAGTAGCTCCAATGACCTTCGGTACGCACTTATTGTACGTCGCTTTGGATAAAAACGTCTGCCAAATAAATGTCATTTAATCTTTAAAGTTAAGGACTAGCTGTGGGGCCACATTCTCAAGAGCGTGTTTAGGCATGGCTAGCATAGCATATGAAAGGATTTCATATGAGCACGTACAATTTTAGCGAGGGATAATTCTGTGTGTGCAAGAGGGAGCTCCTTTTTCTGTTGCGTTCTGTGTCAGGGAAGCACTGACACATTTCTGTTGTCCGAAGGCCCATGGAGCGTGGAGGAGACACCCTGTGTCCATTCTTCCATCTGTCAATGCTGCCACGCCATCTGTCCAGGCTCACTCTCCAGTCAGATTCTTTTCATTTCATTAGCCACCGCACAAGCAACTGTGAGCATGAATATACATTCGTCATGAGACCTCACCTCTTATAATAATCTTATAATAGCAGAAATGGGCTGGTATCCAAGGACTCTGCAGGCTCAGTTCTCAAACGGAGCCCCAGATAGCGAGCGACTTCGGGCCAGATCTGCGCTGAGCCCGGCCTGGCAGTGCTGACGTTTGGCCAGAACCGGCCCAGATCCGGCCCAGAATCGGCCCGCAGTCGCTTGCTATCTGGAGCGGTACCAACCCCACCGATAAAGCACAGGCCCCATCAAACAGGGAGCCACAGAACTGAATAATGCATAAAATGGATCTGTCTGGAAAGTAAGTAAATAATCATAATACCCTCAATAATGACAACACTTCGGGTTATGAATAGCCTGGGATGAAAACAGTAACAGGATAACTGAGGAAAAGCAATGAAGTTCTCCAGTCTGTATCGGTTTTTATATTTCAGTTGCAAACTGGTATATTAGAGCTGTGTTCAGTTCCACGCACAAGCTAAAAAAACAAACAAGCCATATAAATAGGAGAGCTCACCGATAATAAATATGATGTCTTTGAAGACTTTCTTTCTTTTATTTTCTTTCTTTATGCATGAAGGTGTCACCGCTGGGCCCCTCCACACACAATGCAGGAGGACTATAACGGCGGAGTCAGTCAAATTATCACGTCTTCCTTCTTCTCTTCCAAATTTGTCACAATTTCTAGTCTTTGTTCATAATTTCCCCGGTTCCCCTGTTTATTTTATTTCAGGGTGTTTGATTTAAGTACATTTCCAGACCAAAGACACACATTTTCTTTCTTTTTTTTTTTTTCAACAGAAAACAATGCTGTAGGCACCGCTATCTTCATTTGCTATTCCGAGCCAGCATCGCATGGAAGGCAGAAAAGACGTCACTGCTCAGAAAAATGAACTTGTTGACATTCTCTTAACTCCTCATATTTTATTTATGAGAAGCACAAACAAGGAATCAGTCAAAAAAAGAAAAGAAAGGACAAACATTATATTACTGCGGAAAAAATGTAAACATTTCAGCAGTGGTCTAACGGAATAATGGCATTATTGGAAAGATGTTAACACAATGGCCCTGTTAGAGTGATGTCAGCACGTTATTTAACAAACAATAGAATGATGAAACTATTGGAACAATGTTAGTATGTTACATAACAAAAAACAGATAACATAACAAATAATTTTCTCAAGCAGCAGGATGGAACAGCTTACCAGTTTACCGAAAGTGGAGGAAATATGAGTCATACAGAATTAATAAATAAATAAATAAATAAATAAATAATAAATACATAAATAAGAGCAAGCACACTTCAGAACAGCCAATGAAAGAGACCCAAATAGACACTTCGCTGCCAGGACAGTCCGAGATGCATAAAGGGAGGGATCCTTGCCCGAAGAACCTCACTGGGTGAAACCCAAAATAAGGCGGGCAGAAGCACTCAAAAAGCTCAGAGACACGGCATCTGTACTAAAAACCGAGTGACTGACATTTCATCATCTGGGACATCTTCCTCTGAGCTGACGAAAAACCAAAAGTGCAGTGACCGTGGATCGAGGGGATAGATATATAGCCTCCCCTCAATTGGACAACATTAAGTGCGCACTACATTACAGGCATTTAGCAGATGCTCTTATCCAGTACGACTCACACAACTTCTTACATTTGCATTTCATTGTGAACATTAATGAACAAGATGACAGAAGTACGGAACATGTAGCAAAAACTCCCTGGTATAATTTCCACATAGCAGAAGTGATTCATTTGTAATGAGGTAGAGAAGAAAAAACTGTGTCTGTCCTACTTATGTCTAAGAAGTTGAAAAGAGAACTTATGTCCAAGGTCTGTAGGGTACAGATATAAAGGTGATAGACATTCATAAATATAACCGAGTATAGATAACTGGCTGGATCCGTTTCAGAGCTGTTTCGGAGTATTTCAGGACTGTGTAGGAGGGTTCAGGAAAGCACCACGGGCTCTATTAAAGCAATAAGCCAGTCATGCCTGCGCGCTTGATATGGTGGTTATGAGCTTCTCTGCTGATGTTTTTTTAAACCCATAATCTTTGGATCCATGTGCTAATAGGATGAGCAGGTGGTTTGCCACGACGGGCACTGGGACACCATGCAGCACATCTCAGTCTTCACTGTGCGACAGGACCTCTCGGAAACGAGTGAAAATAAGTCAGCAAGTAACTAAGAAAGTAAATTTAGTAAGTAAGTAGATAGGTAAGTAAGAAAGCAACTGTGAGTGAGTGAGTAACTGTGAGTCAGTGAATGAGTGAGTAAGTCAGAAGGTTAATGAGTGAGTGAGTAGGTAAGTAAGCAAGAAAGTAGGTAAGTAACTACAACTGCTGTTTATTTCAAATTGAGTTGCAACTGACAGCATTTATCCAAGAGCAATAATGTGTTTAAATAATATGGATACCAAAATGCTCAGATCTGCCAAAGCTGTGTTTATTGTGGGAAGCAGTCGCCACGGCGATGAGCCCACCTGCATGTCTTTGGAAACCCCGGAGGAAACCCACACGGGCACAAACCAGAGGTTAATGGAGAGATCCACTATAGAACTGACGGCAGAAAGACAGCGAACATGAACAGGGGTCCAGTAAGCGGCTCTGCGCTGACGGCTTTGCCTCGCTTTGCCTGGGAGGAGACCGGAGACAGACCCAGCGGAATGACCGCTCAGTCGCGATGTCCCTCCTACGCGGTGGTGCCCCCCGCGGGGGTGCTGGATCTGTCCAAACTGACTAGCGCTTTAATCACATCACAGCGACGGGGGAGGGGGGGGGGTGGGCCGGGGGGCTGCCAGACTCCAAACTGCCAGGGCAGCTGGGCTTTGAGACTTCTGGCCATGAACATCTGCTGCGTTTGACCTCGTAAAGACCCCTCTCCTCTGAGCATGCATCAGGGAAGCCACGCCTCTGATCTTACCACGAAGCGTCTAAGTGCTGCTGTGCTTGAAAAGGAGAAATGCGGTGATTATGAGTGCATAGGACTTTGCAAAAACTAGAAATTGAATTTTTATTTTTTTTGTTCATCCTCATTAATGTGAGTGCAATAGGATGTGTATGATTCTTCCAAAAAACAACACTTTCTGAAGCGGATACCGTTGTGAATTTGTCTAGCAGCTGTCGGTGAAATATGAAGACAAATCACCTTTTTTCATGCTGATCTTGTCTGATTTGTACAGAGGGGAAATTGCATTTTACTTCGGGAATTTGTTAGCATTGCGACAAATTGAGTTTTTCGCCAGCCGCCGTCGCCTCCAGGCTTACTCCGTGGAGCTTTAGTCAATGTCTAAATCCAATTTCTGGACAGTGACAAAGCTGTTGAAATGAAATGCAAAATTCAATGGGAGGAAAAAAAAAAAGGTTGATTGCAAAAAAAATAAAAAAATAATAAAATAAAACTCGGAGCTCGTAAGAAGGCCGTGGAACAGACAGCAGGCGGGCTTGCATTGTCCACATAAAAATTAGATTTAAAGTGAGAGTAAATGAAGAGGCGCGGAATTACAGGGACAAGCTTCAGGAGTTTGGAGCATTTCATGGAGCAAGGCCAGACGGACTCAAAATGAAGTTCTTTGTGTGTTTCAGAGCTGATTTAGCTGCAGGCGCGGGGTGCTTCAGCTGTCCACACGGCTGTGCGCTAGGAGCCCGCCGCTCCGTAACAGAATTACCCAGAGTTCAGTGCGCCGCCTCCTTCCCCCTGACAGAACCGCTGATGTCACATTACAATAAAACCATTCTGGAAATACGAAAAAGATTGTACTCATGAAAACAAAGGACAGCCACTCCGTCAAAATAGTTGCTTTGGCTGCTGTCAGGGACACAAATAAATCATGTTCCTCACTCCAGTGGCTCTGGTTATTTACGCTTGTACACCCAGAATATTACATTTTTTGCATTTAAATGCAAAAGTATTGGGACAGCGTCACAATTTTTTGTTGCTTTCACTCGGTACATCGAGCGCATTGGATTTGGCGTAAGGTAACGCACGTGATGTAACAGTGCAGACTGTCAGCTTTAATTTGAGGCCATTTACACTGTGTTGCCAACTATTTTCTATGGAAAGTAGCTAAGGCCTCCACTAAAAGTCGCTAGAAGATGTCGTACGTTAATTTGCATATGTATGACGTCACCATGCAATCATTTGCATATTAAAAACAAAACGTATGTTAAGCCACGCATAGCGATGGGCATAGAGTAGGTTTTGTGTCTGCCTGCCCTCCAATGACGTTGACCAAGCTACGTAGTATCTGTCAGATCTGTAGAACATCTACTTCCGTGTAATTACAGCGGCTGAGTCTACATAGGTCAATCATTACTTTTATAAACGTGGGCAACGCTAGAGCACTAGAAAAGGCAGACATGACGTCATTCACAAATCGGTGAAAGGTGATTTTTGCTGTTGCTCGACAACGAGAATGGCGGTTGCCAAAGTTGCGAGAAGTCGCCAAATTTGTCGCTAGATGAGATTTTTAGTCACTAGGGAAGCTCAAAAAGTTGCTAAATCTCTAAATTGGCAACACAGCATTTACATCCATATTGGGTGATCCCCCCCCCCCTTCAAACATTGCTCAATATCTTGAGCAATGCTTGAAGGCTTTTAAACTTGAACAAACTGGAGAAAAGAAAGTCAAGGCAAACAAACAGCTAATATTTACAACTTGTTTACACTCTCTTGTCGAAGTTAAAGAATGAAATAAGTACACGTTACCAAACTAGATGAAAACTGTAACAGAATTCGTAAATACTCAATTCCTTTAAGAGGCGCTGTGGGGGCTCAGTATGAAAGTGATTACATTTCATTACCTCTGTTTGGTGCAACTTGTCACTGCAGTGATGCATAATTATAATTTTGCATTCCTCAACGAGAAACAGCGCTTTTTAGGCACTCAGTACAGTGGACGTGATCGCACTGCACCAGATGCCACTGTTAACATCATCTTCAGCAGTCTGCTCAACATAACCTCCCTCTGGAAACAGGTTTCACAGTTTCACACTATTTCGAGTATTTTTTGTAGTCATGACAATTCACATTATCTCTATCTTGTCAGTTTTCATTCCTCTGTTCAAGCCCTGAGAGCATTTTTTTTTTTTAGTCATTGGGCCTCAACATGCGTAGCCTACGATCAGATTTGATCGTTAAATTGTGCTCACGAACGTTTCCACCAACATTCTTCATTTTTTTTCTCTTATCTGAATTTATTCTGTTAAAATCAAAGTCCACGTGTTTTTGGAAATCCCTCAAAGTAGGAACTTTTATTAAATATCAAAACTTAAGAATTTAAGAGGTTTTGTGAATGAGACCCAGTGCCTAACTGCTCAGCTCTGTTTCCATTGGGTCATAAGGCATGTTATCCTGATTAACCATTAAGGTTCAAAGTTCATCTCAGGTCCCCAAGCTGAAATCCTAATGTTTACATCAAAGGAACTCAGTCAATAGTCAGAGGAACTCTGTATGAGCAACTTTCCGTGTCATTATTTGGTGGGGAAATTGTCGCTTGGTGAGTCATAGTGGCAGGTGAAATTCAAAAGCTGCTAAAGCTCTCTGTAAGCTGGTGTGGCTGAGATATATGCAGCACACTCAGAAAGTATTCACCCCCCCTTTCCCCCCAAACAACCATCTCACATTTTGTCCCGTTTATACCATAAAATTTTTAATGCACTGAACTGTGTTTTTTCTTCTACTCCATCACCAACACAAATTCAACATTTACGAGGCCGATGATTTATTTTTTATTTTTTATTCATGAACACTCTTTTCCCATCATTTTCAAAAGCATTCATCTGATGATGGTACTGTCTGGGCTCTTTTTTGTCACAATGGACTCAAGGGCGCTACGAGAAAGGTTCAAAGCCTTGAGTTTTTATAACCGTTTGCCTTTTTATAATCTTCTTTTAAAACTTCTCCAGCTTTTTGCTTCTTAATTTCTAAGTTCTGCAGGCAGGTCCTTCATGTCAGATCTGCAGTTGCGAAGCCTCACAAAGCTGATATTTACTGTGAAATCACACACAGCTGATCACACGGTGGATTGAACACAGGTGGACCTCATTAAGGTATCTAGAGTGATCTCTTAAAAACAATTGAGTGCACCTGGCCCCCAATTTAGGCTGTTAAAGGGAGTGAATTCTTTTTTCCTCCAACAGTTAAAAAATCAAAACCTGAAAATTGCTTAATATAATTTAAAGACATATAAATCTAAATGATATCCAAGTGCTTTATTTTTAATAGATAGTTACTTGCATAGAAGTAAAAAAAAAAATAAAAAAAATAAAAAAAACCCCTTCCCATTTAAATCCCATTATTATTAATGAATGAATGAGGGGAGGAGGTTGAGCATTTCTGAGGCTCTACACACAGACACACACAGGAGGACATGTTTGAACACACAAATGTTCACGTTTCAATAAAAACACACCATACTGAAACACAGAAACACATTTCAGGCCAAGTGGATAATGGAAAAGACCAGTTTCCATCATCATAACCATACCCACTGGCCTCTATGTACTCTGCTTTCCCGATGTAAGGCAGCTGCCCAGCTGGATATTCAGAAGCCGGTTATGAAAAAGCTTTCACGTGTATCACGCAAACTGCATTTAGAGGGCAAATGTACCCAGGTATATAAAACAGCCTCTCTGTGAGCCACACTCAGTAAAGTGCAGTGATGGTGCAGTAATCAAAGGAAACCAGGCAGACTGCTATTTCCATACTTACCCCAGTAGACTGCAGTGAGAAGAGCTGCCCAGCCCTCTTCCTGGAGATCGACCGTCCAGTAGGTTCTCATTTAAACCCTAATTTGGCACACCTGACTCTGCTAATTAGCAGCTCAACTTGGACTGTTGCTGTTGAATGAGGTGTGCTTTGTTAGGGTTGGTGTTGAAACCCTAAGGACTGTCGATCTCCAGGAACGGGGTTGGTTAGCCCTGCTTTAGATTCAGAATCAGAATAGATTTAAAATTCTAATAAAATGTAAAAGTGCTAAAACGTGTAAGTGCTGTTCAACATGTGATTAACAGTGCATTTCGTCTTTTATCATTATTCATCAACAATAGATCCAGATTGATTTTTTATTTTTTTTATCACTGTCATTTTATGGCTAATTTTCAGAACATCACATAATTCAAGGGTGGTTTATTAATTAGGCACAGATGAACTCACAACAGACTTTTAGAGGAAACATGAACAAACAGCTGTTACTAATGCTAATAGTTAATGACCTATATGTCAGTTATGATTAGCTGAACTGACAGATGCCGTTACATTTTCCAGAATCTCATTTGAAAATAATGTTCATTGATACCAACACATTATTTTTAACGCATTTTATTAATGTTCTGTTCAGACTCTGTTCAGTTCTGTTCAGTTTCCACAATTAAAGTGTTTAAACAGTATTTTTGGTGAATGATACACACGTGTAGATCCTAATATTAAACATCCAGCTCATGACAAAAACTACCCCATATCATATTTCATCATGTTTACGTCAGACATAATTCTGTGCCATGAATAAATAAATAATTTGAAATAAAGAAATAAATCATTTTTACACAGAGGAAAAACAGACAAAAGGCACTGTTTTCCAATTAGAGTGCTGAAACTTTTAGCTTTTTGTATTGAGGACTTGGATCGACCAAACTCCCCCAGCTCCCCATCCCGCTCCCTCCCACCCCACTGATTTTCTCCCTTGTGCTGGTTCCGTCTCCAGGGTAACTCCCCAGACCCACCATCACCGGCGCCCGCATGCCGACCTGCACCCCGCAGGAAGAGATGACCACCGAGCCGACGCCCTGCCCAAGTCATGGCCAAACGCTTGCCGACATTACTAATGCATGGATAGCGAACAGTCATGAGCAGAGAGAAAGGTTGGAGGAGGGAGAGGTGGGTAGGTGGGTACGTGGGTGGGTGGGTGATTTGAGTGGGGGGTGCGCAGAGATTAAGAGAATTGGTGGGAGGAAGGTTGCTTGGCGGGGGGGCGGGGGGGTGGATCGCAGGTCTAAATAACCTTCACATATCCAGCAGGAAGGACATGGTTCGGTCTGTGTCTACAGGTTCAGACTCAGGCAGAGAAACGGAAGAGCCCCTGCCGTGCCTGACAGACGAAGGCCTGTGCTGCATCTTCACATCAAACCGCAGACTCCCGAATCCCCCCCACCCCCCCCCCCCCGTGCACCCCACCATCAAACGCGCCTCATTCCAACATACAAATGATGCCCACGTTTGATCACGCTAAATCTGGCGATGCTGCATTTTTAAAAACCAATCCCTGTGGGGCGTGGTGAGAGTAGCTTGGGTTACCATGACAACACTCAATGGCGACGCGCAACCTTGGGTTCAAAATAACCACGGCACCCGTCGCTAGTGGCGACCTCGCCCTTCAGTTGACTGGTAGCGCGTTCCTCTTCAGAGCGTACGGGTGAGCGAGAGGCACGGGTTCGAATCGCGCCTCGAGTGAACGCTTCTCATCACGGGTCACATCGGCTCTGGAGCTCGCTGAAGCGTAACAGAAGTTCATACAAAGTTTTATACGCCATGGCTACAGTATAAATAGCATGCTTGCGAATGTACAGTTTAATGTATTCCGTTTTTGCTGGGTATTAGAGACGATATGAGAGGTCAGGCTGCGGTACATTAATATATTCATAAACCAGCAGGCAGAGAAAAAAAAAAAAAAAACTAAGATTCCATGATCCAGTGGAATAATAACTTAATCACAGAATCACAGAATTAATCCAAGAATCTTTCCGACTGATCGTTTCAAATGGAGCTGAGTAACAGGAGAAAGGATCGAGGGGGGGTGGGAGGATTGGGGGGTGGGAGGATTGGGGGGGGGGCGTTTCTGCATGGCAGATTCAGCCTCCCTGATCAGCGCATTGAGAGTCTGTGTGTGCGGCGAGATCCCTTCAGGACGCTGGTAAATGTATTATGAGCCCCGTTCAGTAATCCCATTACACCATGTCCTGCGGCGGGTATGAATAATTTCCCCGACCGATCCGCGGCGTGGCGGGGGGGGCGGGGGGGGGGGGGGGGGGGGCGGCGAAATTACCCCGGAATGACTCCGCATTAGTTCTGAGTCATTAACTCTTCGGTCACCGGCGACCGGGCCAACTGCCAAACGGGGGGAACGATCCATCAGGTGGCACAATCCCACAAAAAAACCGAAGAAACTGCTCAGGGGGGGGCGATTCACTGAGGAGGAGAGGGTGGCAAGCGGGGGGGGGGGGGGGGCGGGGGGACTGCAGTGACGCATTCGGAGACAATCAGGGGATAATGTGGAGAGCCTCCTCTCCGCACGACGCTTTTCCGAGCCCGACCACCGGCAATCCCGAAAATTACAATAATGAGACATCCTGGTGCCTCATAAAAAAAGAAAGAATTTAAATTTGTTTTTTGATGGAAAGGCTGCAAGGAATAAAACTATATTACTCTGACCCGTCGATTTAAAAATAACGATAATAATAAAAATTATCCCCTTAATAAAAAAGACAATCTAGGAATCTGTAAAAGAGACAGTCGATGTGTTCTATTGAGTACCCTGGCGTGAACATCACAAAGTTAAGGTTTAGCTGAATTTAGTTGAAGTTTAGTTGAAAGTGTAAATGACTGGAGGTCAAACCACAACAAACAAACTATCAAACAAAAAACACTCATAAAAATACTGAAGCTAATATGGGCACAGACTTGTGGCTTGGTGGTGTGGAGTACAATAAGTTAGCCTTTCTATCAATGGAAGCAGTGAACTGCTTTGTATCTCGGTTACAATTAATATCCAAGATATTATGGCTGAAGTAGGAAGGATGTTAGGATGTTAAAACACTCTTGAGTAAATAAATGTCATTAACTTCTGCCTACTTGAAGGGCCATATAAAAGCAACATCACATTTTGAAGGCTATGAATATTTAATTAATACCACTGGTGGCATCCATGGCTTTACATGTACGTACCTTTGGACCATTTTATGTGTGACTCTCTAAATCTGAATATGTAAACATGTAACTCAGTGCGGCCATGGGGTTAACATTAAGGTTGCCTGGTTACCCAGTTCCCTGGGAACCCTGTACATTATTTCATGTAAGTAAGGGTGTGAGTGGGAAAACGGTTCCCAAACCTGTGGGCGAAAAAAGATGCAGAAAAATGAGAAATGAAAAAAAATTAGCATCTGAACTATGGTCAGATTTTGACATGCCGATGTGCAATGCCAGGTAGGCAGGGGCCAAAACAAAGATCCAACATTAGATTAGAGAGCTTGCGTACACTCTGAAAGACATTCCGTATCCGGGGACAGGAGAACGTGTCTAGGTCAACTGTGGGATCCGTACTTAAACTGGCGCGCTCGCAAATCGCGCGAAAACAAAACACACGAATTAATCATTAATCAGACCGCAGACAATGCGCGCGCAGTACCGGCAGAGCAGCGGCGCTGTGCGAAAAGCTGAAAATCTGGTGCGCGTGTACACTGCCAGCATCACTCCACGGAGCCGGCTAAACTCTGGAACTGAGTCGTGCCGACAGAGAGCGGGGTCCTTTGATAACGCTCACAAAGCAGCTCGCAAATCAAACAAACCCTTGTTTTTTTTCTTCTGATCAGTTCCTGGCACATCGTCAGCCAGCGCCTGATGTGTTTACCTGTGTATTGTGCTGAAGCCCTGTGCAGATGCGCTCTCTGCGTAGGCTACGACGTGTTTGGCCTTGCAAGAGGCTGAACTGCCACAAAGTACAACTGATTTTGTGAAATGAAATGTAAATTATCTGCACTATTATGGTAATGACTTTAAGTTTAAAGCGGTGTGTTACTGAACTTCTTCTTCTTATTGGCAAGCAAAAGACTTTGACCTTTGACTTTCATTGTTAAATAGCTCTGTATATTTTATGCTGTATACAATTTCTGAAGAGGAATCTTTTCAGTTTTTTTATTTTATTTTTTTAATACCATTGGATTTTCTAATGTGCCTGCTTTTTTCATTTAACCTTTATTCAACCAGTGTAGTCACATTGAGACTCACATTGAGGGCATCTCTTTTGAAGTGAGCCCTGGAGCCGACATGTCTTTGGACTGTGGAAGGAAACACGGAGGAAAAAGCAGAAAGAGCATGCAGAGAACACGCAGAGAGGAGGTACATCTACACTGTTGCAAATCATTGGCAAGGTCAGCTCCATTTACATTGAGAGTTCATTTTGTAGTGTGCTAAAAAAAATCCCCCCTTCTTAAAAAAACCAAAGCCATTTCATTCCTTTGTTTAGAAATGCAGAGGTTACAGAGCAGCAGTAATTAGTTTAATGGGTGAAAATGAAGGCTGCCGTTATTTCCCTACTGCTTGGCGCGCGGTATACAGACATCAAAGAGTTCTCGCGCAGATGAAGGCATCACGGCTGACGGGGGATTGTTTACAGGGACGGGAGCTCCCTTTTTGGACGCGCCGAGGATAATGGATTGCAGGCAACAGCATGCTTTCTCTCGGAACATGCAGACCGGGCTCTGGGCTGCGTGAATAAAGTCAGCGCGTGTTGCGTTGTTAGCAAAAGCTTGTAAATCACGGGCAGAATTAAACGGCTCAGTGAGAGACTGCATGGTTCATACCTGTCAGACGCCGTTTGATCTCCGGGGTCAGATGTTCGCTCATCCTTATTCAGGTCTAATTGGAGGTACAAAGCTGCCGGAGGCCCCGTTTAAAATGACATCGCGAGAAGAACCGTGCTAATCAGAAATGAATGCTCGATGTTTGAAATTGCATGTGGAAAACCAATTCTAATGGAGTTTTCCTGAAATTGGTTATATGAAAATGTAATATAAAAACACATGCAATCTCCATTTTTAAATGGCACAACCTAGGTGCAATTATGTTGTGGCATTTCAAAAATGGAGATTGCATGTGTTTTTTTATATTAAATTTTCATATAAGCAATTACGCATTAAATAGCCAATTAGCCGCATTAGCTAAACCATCTATAGGTCATTATTTATGAATAGCCCAAGTTCCTCATAGTAATAGTTTCTGTTCGTTTGAAAGGGCCACAGACACTTTCTGATGTTACCTTCAATGCAGTGGAATGATGTTTGGAGCACAGTGTGGGATGTGCAGGTGTGGGAACATGTGCAATATGCCAAAGAGAACGAGGATTAACGAAAGAAACACCTCAAACGGTGTGTGTATGTATGTGTGTGTGTGTGTGTGTGTGTGCGCGCGCGGGCGCGCACGTCTAACTTAGGGACCAGGACATCGTTTACATTTAAAGGAACTGCAACATCTGTAAAGGCTCCTCAGGGAAGAATTTGATACGCGCAGATCTGGCTCCAAATTACTGTTAGTAGGAACTCATATTTAATATGCTTAAAGTTTGATGCACAGAAGACCTAGTGCAAGCATATTATGCAGGCATAAAATACAGCAGATAGAGGAAAGGATTTATTTGCGCACGGCCTTCTAATGAGTGGACACTTATTTTTTATCTGTGCGCATTTAAATCTCGTCTCCCGGTTTTATTGTTCATTCCTTCCACGCGTGCAGCTGGCGGAATGGCAGCGCCGACTCGTTAGCTCGCGCGGCCCGCATCAGAAGAAGCCGAAGCCGTCGCGTGGCGCGCGTTCCCAGCCTCTGATCAAACACAGCGCTATCCGGCACAGCGATCCACATTCTTCAGTGGCGTCTTCTGATCTTTGGCTCCCGGCATGTCATCCACCAAAATATACTCATCTTTTACCGGTTTAAAAAAAAAAGAGATTTGTTGCGTAGGATGTTCGCTCCGTTTTTAAAGTTTTATATGACAACGAGGGGGGAAAACAGAACTAAAAGGAAAAGCTGATTTCGAGCAGATATCTCCAGTTTGCTTCCTGAAATTTTAAAAGCGACAGCCTTGTTTCCCCTTGGCAAGAATCAGGCCTATTCTGACTGCGCGCGGCGATGCAAACGCGCAGCGATTTCTCTTCCTGTTGTCACTCCGCGCTGGTGAACCCGCTGCTTTTCCTTAAATTTCAGCTGAGGCAGAATGATTCCGTTTTTAGGTTTAGACACGTGTTTCACCGGTGCTTTTCCAGAGTTTCCGTTCAAAACGCGCCAAAGAAAACGTTCACGAGTAAATGGAAAAAATATATTTTTGCCCTGTGGTTCCTGGGACAGTGTTATAGTTCTTTTTGTAATTATACTAATCTGCCTACTTCAGCCAATGAGAAAAAATAAATGTTTTTTTATTTATTCATTCATAGGGTCATTGTTTAACAATATAGCATTTTATGGCTTCTTAAAAAAAACATGCATTTAGTCTGGACCAATATAATATCTAGTAAAATGTTTAATTAGCAAATTGATATGATACTATAATGAATTGTCACCACTCTTTAAAGGATTCACTCATTGGGATAAAGCTGGTATGTAATAAATATTCATGAAGCTCATGGTTGCATAATTCATTGCTGTTATGTTTTTTTTCTCTATGAGACAGGACAATGAAGGGATGTTCATCTTTAAATTAAGACCAATAAACCATAACTGTTCCACCCAATTCAGTCTCATTGTTACATGCCAGCTTGGCTTGTTGTCTTTTTGCATGAGACTGCCTGTGCAAATCGTTACATGGAGTGCATTTTGTCGGTTCATCTGCAGTGGTGTGAAATTTCACTTTGAGACTATTATAGGAAAACGTATCAGAAAATGTTCTGTCCGAAGTCATTATTTGGAAAATCGCGGCGAGTGAAACTGGGCAAGTGATTTGACGGACTGCCGAGAGCGATCTGATGCCTTCTCCAACTTTTAATGTTTCTGGTGAATTTAAGCTTAAGCGATGCTGTGTTATTGTGCATTGCATTTTTAAAAGAAGCATATGCCAGATAATTGATTCAGTCACAATTAAATATGGCCATCAATTTTAGTGCAACCTTACAGAAAGTTTCTGTGCAAATTCCAGCAGGAATTACATCTTAACCCTCCAGAGCGCCAAGCTCTATCCTACACTGATCTTATGTGGGCGACATAGCTCAGGAGGTAAGACCGATTGTCTGGCAGTCGGAGGGTTGCCGGTTCAAACCCCGCCCTGGGCGTGTCGAAGTGTCCTTGAGCAAGACACCTAACTCCTAACTGCTCTGGCGAATGAGAGGCATCAATTGTAAAGCGCTTTGGATAAAAGCGCTATATAAATGCAGTCCATTTACCATTTATGTTCTGTATAACTATGCCCCTGAATCGACAAATCGTGGCACAAATTGTTCACTGAGCTAAAGCACATTCTTGAGACTCCATACATTCCTGCAGCCAACGGGCAGATAATGCTCCTCACAGCCAGTGGCCAGATTCATTGATAGAGAGCCAGGAGCACACCGCAGGATTCCTTTCCCACGCAGTGCCACAGGTTTGCAGAAAGGCCCTGCACAATCACCAGGCCTGTCTGTAATGCCAGGCTCTCTGTCAGCTTTGTCCGCCATCATGGCTCAAAACAAGAACTTGCCATTGGGTGCTTTTTTCCGCTCAATGTCACAGGTTATGGAAAGGCCATCTGTAATCACCAACCCTGTCTCTGTGTCAGCTCTGTCTACCATTATGGCTCAACACAGGAACTTTTTAATAACATAGCATAGCACAGCATAGCATAGCATAACATAACATAGCATAGCATAGCATTGCTTAGCATAGCATAGCATAGCATAGCACAGCATAAAATAGAATTGCATAGCATAGCATAACATAACATAGCATAGCATAACATAGCATAATGATGAGAGCAGGTTGTTCAGCCCAACAATGCTCCCCATTTTCCTATATAAATTGTACCTAGTGCCCCGATTACCTACAGGCTAGATCTATTACCTACAGGCTAGAGTATCTAACTGCGTATCTGGTCTTGAAAACCTCCCAATTTTCTGCCTCTGTTACATGACCTGGCCGGCTATTCCACACATTGACCACCCTCTGCGTGAAAAAAAAGCTTCCTAATGTCTGTGCGAAATTTACCTTTTGCTAATTTCCATTTATGTCCCCTCGGTCTACTAACAGAACTCAACCTGAAGAATCTCTTGTAGTGACGGCATGGCTGAGTCAGGCCCAAGGGGGCTTTCTGTCACTCCATATAGTACTCCTGCCGGAAATTAACACAGCTCCAGGGAAGATGGGACGAAGTATCATGACATTAATCATCCTTTTTCGTTTTTACCAAAATTCCCCTGTATCAGCACCATGTCCCACACACTATCATCGGATTAAAGGTACAGTCTGCTCCTTGATTTCTTGAGAAAGTGCAAATTTAAGACATTTGTTTGCTTCTATAAGTTGATAAGCTAAGCATGCTTGGTCTTGGGAAAATTTCTACAAATGTATTAGGAATAGTACATCCACCCCATCAAAGGTCAGAGTTTCATCACTGATATAACATGGCAGACATGCTTCTGGAAAACTGAAGATTTAGCAGAGAGTTTCAGATGCATTGTAGGAACAAAGAATATGTTGCTTTTGGAACTGATATACACATTATTAAGGAGGAGAGGAAGTGACTAATAACCCAGACTAATGATTTGTAATGTATGTTTCTGCTACCAGGAAACAAAATAATATGAAATATTATGGAATGGTAAAGAATTAGTCAGCCCTGTGAATATCTCAGCGACGCAGAATTCAGCTTTTCTCAGCGTTGCTATTGAGCTTGTTTGCTGGTTGTTGGGTGTTTGAATATTGACAGTTTCATCCTGTGCCTTTCTTGAAGGGGATCAACGTGTCTGCACGATCAATCGACTTGATTATACGTGAGATTGGTCTGCCCTTCTTTGAATATTTATAGGGGAATTCAGAAGATAATAAATGCATAGATAAAATAGAATAAAAATAAAGAACTTGTCACCTTCAATAAAGTACATTTTATACAAACAGGGCAGTTCATATCCATCCATCCATCCATTATCTATACCCGCTTATCCTGGACAGGGTCCATCCATTATCTATACCCGCTTACCCTGGACAGGGTCCATCCATGATCTATACCCGCTTACCCTGGACAGGGGCTCGGGGGATGCTGGAGCCTATCCCAGCATGCATTGGGCGAGAGGCAGGAAGGGCAGTTCATATGCAGAGTGGATTTGTGCAGAATCTAGCCTGAATAAGAACTCATACATGCCGTATGCTTGTAGTTTATTATCCTCTGAGAGCTGTTCTCTTGGAAAGTGCTTTTCTGAGTTCTTCAGAAACAGCCGTCACGATGACATGGAGCTGCAGCAATCATAAAAATGGCATCTCCATTGATTTTTCCATCACCGCATTTCACAGAATGAATTAAAAAGGAGAAAAGAGAGCGGCAAATCTGTGACACGCTCGCACGCGCGGGAAATATCTTCTCTTTCGGTGGTGGTGACATTTAGTTTATTTGATGATGTAAAATCTAGCCTGATGGGTAGAATATGTACAGAGGCTCATTAAAAACATATCACTGTTTTGTTCTTTCTCTTTCTCTCTCTCTCTCTCTTTCTCTCTCTCTCTCTCTCTCACTCTCTCTTTCTCTCTCTCTCCCTGTCTCTCTCTCTCTCCCTTTCTCTCTCTCTTTCTGCCTTTCTTTTACGAAGCGAGAGCAGAATTGAGATCGATTTATTTTTAAAGCAGGCACTGAAATGGATTGTGCTTAATGCAGTGCCAGGGAAAGACACATTGATTATTAAGCCCCATTATCCCCACGGAGGGTCAAATGAAAAGGGACTACGTTTCACCCGGCTCGATACCACGTACGGGCGCCGCTCGCTGCCAGCAGGGGGCGCTCTCCCCGCACGGCATCCACATGGCGAGAGAACTTAATGCACTCTGGGAAATCCTACTCCTGTCAGCCAATCAGCAAGCAGGGCCATGTGTGGCTCAGTCAGAAGGGGTGGTCCTGGATTATGACCAATCACAAGCTGTTCCCGGGCTTCACAGTGCTGCTCTGCTGGGGTTAACGTAGTGGCCAGCTCACATACACAGGTGCCAGGGAAGGCTAACTAATGCCCGCATGGGTGGCATTTATACAGCCAGGGTATACTATATAAGCATCAGTACAAAACAATGAATAACAATAAACTGTCGCCTCACAGTGAGAAGGTCCTGGGTTTGAATCCCGCCCTGGGCCTTTCTGTGTGGAGTTTGCATGTTCTCCCCGTGTCTGCGTGGGTATCCCGCCCTGGGCCTTTCTGTGTGGAGTTTGCATGTTCTCCCTGTGTCTGCGTGGGTTTCCTCCAGCTACTCCGGTTTCCTCTGACAGCCGAAAGACATGCAGGCTACTTTAATTGGAGGGTATAAACGGCCAAATAGGCATGCGTGTGTGAGTGAATGGTGAGCGAATGGTGTGTGTGCCCTGCGATGGACTGGCGAACTGTCCAGGGTGTATTCCTGCTTCTCGCCCAATGCATGCTGGGATAGGCTGCAGCACCTCCCGCGACCCTGACCAGGATATGAGAGGGTATACATGGATGGATGGATTTCAGGTTCAGCAATGTAAATATCCATTTTTTTGTACCTCTCTCTACTGTACAGCAGGCCAGCCAGGAGACTGGCTCCCCCTCTGTAGCTGAGATCTCGAGATTTCTTCCCATCTGCAAGTTTCTTTCTTGCTTCCACTGGGGAGTTTTTTTTTCTTTTGTTTAGTTAAAAAAAAAAAAAATTTCTTACCTCAAGTGCTCGGTATTTGGGGGGGTTCAGTCCTGGGTCTTTTTTTCTTCTTCTCTTTTCTGCTTCTCTGTAAAACATCTTTTGTGACAGTTTTCTGAAAAAAGGTGCTATACAAATAAAATTGATTTGATTTGATTTGTGCTGTAGCCGTTTGGACAATGGGTTCCCGGAGACCGGAACATGGTGGCACTTCTGGGCCGGTTTCTGTCCAACTGACTTTCTATCGTGGCCCAGTGGGCGGAATCAACAGAAGTACGGCCGTGTTCCTGTGCCCGCTGAACCGACACGGGTGGCAGAAAAAAGAAAAAAAAAATTACACGATTCGGGACAAAGAACCAGCGGTGGGCGGGAAGTGCACACAACAGCAGTAACCACGGAAATAGTGACATATGGGGCATTTTTTAAAAATGCACAAACGGGGCTGAGAACGGGACGCATCTGTCGCAGCCGCGCGGGAGGAGGGCGCTGCTAACGTCCCAGACGCGCGGAACGGACGAGCAGATCTGCCGCAGGAGGGGTTCGGGGGTCGGCCGTATTTGTGTTATAACATCGCCCAAAAAATCAGTCGCCACTACAGTCTGAGTCATCCAATCACAGAATCGCTCGACGACAAAGACGACAATAAAACCGCCACCGTGTAATTTGATTTCTCCTCTAATTTAAAGCTATTAAATTATACAGAGACAAATATTTAGACGTGGCCTACTCCCATTTTCCCTTCAACCGTATTATTTTCATGAGAAAAAAATTCAAATGCGTTTAAAAATCGGCTCTGTTCTGTGAATTGAGGTGGCCAGTTATTCCAAGAAATCTTGAAAAGGTTCGTTTGCGATCGTGCTAACGATCTCATCTCTGAGCTCAATGGACCCTTTATCCTGTTATTATTATTCTGGCCGCCATTATTTGATGCCCCCAGAAATAGAATTAATCCCTCCTGGAATGACTGGCGAGTTTCAAACGAACGCAGCCGAATCAGAGCTCGCTCTACTTCAGCAGCGGGTATGAGCGAAGCATACCTTGTGCGTGTGGCGGTTACCCGATGCCCAGACCCATTTTCACAGTTAAAGGGAATAATTGTGCTCTGACATCTGAGTTGAGGCACAGCCTCGAATGTGAGCTAATTCGGCAGAGAAGGTGATACCCCGCATGGCCCTCGCTCCAAAAACTCTCACAAAGGCTGATTTTATGGCCGAGATGTTGTCGTATTTCACAACTAAAAAAGGTCACATATTACAGCACTTGTGAGCATTCCTTACACTACCCCTCCAAAGCTCGTTTGGTGTATGAGGTCAGTTAAAACCATGGACTGTGGCCAACGCAGCAGTAGACTATTAGACGGCAGATGGATTCAGACTATTGGACGGCTTCCCTTTACCCTCTTAGAGAGTCAGTGGCAATTGACTTCTCCAAGGTGCTAAATCAGGTCTTCAGTTTACAGTATGCCACTGTAAATTAGGTCATTAGGCCTAGGCCTGTCAAACACACCGTAAAGCATGCGCAACAATCAAAACTAAATGACCGTTTTTTGTATAGTGTCAATCAATTAGCCTGTCAGACTTAGCAGTGTCAATACCACACACTTGCTACTACTCGCTCTAGTCGAACACCTTCTTGGACAGTTTTTCTTCCAGATGAAATATTATCATAGAGTGAGTTAGACTTGTATGCATGGGAAAGGGCATCAGAGTGCGATTGTGTACTGGGGGGCTGGATTTGTGATCACGGAACTGGGGGGTGGGTGGTTGAATCTCCCCCACCCTTTGATGTCCACCTGTGCATATTATGTTACAATATCAGAGTCTCTACTCAAGTGGAGTAACACCCCCCCCCCACTTCCTGGTGCTTGAGTTGAACTGAAGTCTGAATGAATGAATGACTGAATTTATTTGATCATTTAAAAGTGAGATTTCAGAAGACTGCAGAGCAGACAGTAATCCTTTAAACAAGAAAGCCGGAAGGCTTATTTCCATTGTGGTCCTTTAACATTCAAACATAGATGTGACAAAACATCCAATACAGTACAGTTAATGCAATACAAACAGATATGACAGAACAATACATTCACCACAGGACAGACAGCAGACTGGCAGACTGGCAGATTATATTACATTTTCCTCAAAGTCAGCACCAAACTTCCGATGGGGAAGCTTTACATTCATTTTCAGTTACTTTTTCTTAGTTTCAGTTCAGTTCAATTTTTTTGGTTCCACAGAAATGTCTGCACCATTTTGATTCTCAGGAAGGGGAATATGTGGGATATTCTTCAGCTGGATGTGCTGTGGTGGTGACCCACATCTGTCCTGGATATTGTCATTTGAGCCTATGGAATGTGTTGTTAGAGTAGAGCCTATAATGTTGACTGCTATACGGTGAAATCTGTAATATTCACTGTTACAAACCACAGTGTTCAGTGAGCATGACCATTAGACGTTCCTTCCCCATCGCGGCCTCTTCTCTCCAGCTCTGTGACCTCACAGATCACCTTTCTGTCTCACCCACCTAAGATCTGGCAACTCAGTTTTGTCCCCTGTAGGGGACACATGTCTCTGGTCCTAATCTCAAGAACCATGTATTCTACGATTGTGAAATGAAACAAGAGACAAGAGACATTCAATTAAATAAAATAAATCATATTTTTAAAAATATTTTCACTGCATCATGGTTTTGTTATCAAGACATCTATTATGTAAAAAAAATGTTGCAATATTGGAATTTTTAAATGTCATTTCAGGAGAACGCATACTGTGCTATAAATCTTCTGAGAAGAACTAAAACCAACTAACCCCAACAGAAAACATATCAAAGTGCAAGGATGCCTATTCCCCTGGTTTTGAGAGCAAAATGATAATATTATCATGACTAAAACCTTACATGTAGTGATAAGTCTGGCTCCTGACTTGATTTCTTAAACATGGTAATAATAATAATAATAATAATAATAATAATAATAATAATAACGTTATTTGTATAGCACCTTTCATACAGACTGCAGCTCAAATTGCTTAACAGGAAAAATGAAAAACAAAAGGCAGCTAAAAAAGAAACAAAAAAAAAAACAAAAAACATCAGACATCTCTGGTCACTAGCATGCTGTCTCCTGGGGGTTAAATTAGGAGGTACTGGAGCTGGAGCTCTTTCATGAGCTTTTTCCAGGCTTCAGATTCATGCTGCATGTTACCTTTCCAGCATATTTTAAAAGCCGAATCTCCGCGCGGGTTTCACATTTTCAGGGCTGTTTCTTTGAGCGCTCGTTTCAGTGAAATGGTGTGAAGTTCAAAACCAACGCGAGGAGAGAAAAAATGCCATCGCAGTAATGAAAGCCATTGTGATGAAAATTGTTTTCAAATGGAGCGACATGACATCTGTGGAGTTCTCTCCCCAAAAAAAAGGGCAAATGAGGTCCTTGACAAAATAAATTAGTAAATAAATAAAAACTGGAAAATCTAATGTCTGATGGAACAGACAAAAACCAAAAAAAAGAAAGTGCTTTATTTATTTGTTTATTTTTTACAGTTATTAGTATTGTACATATTGAAAAGCCCTATGCTGTTCACACGCATTCTCGCATTCTTGTTTGGGAGAAATGGAGGTGGTGGTCGTCTTTGGGAGAAATGGAGGTGGTAGTCATGTTTGGGAGAAATGGAGGTGGTCTTGTGGAACTTGTCCTTGTTATGGAGAGAGTGGTTGAATGAATGCTCTTAGCTCTTAGCTTCTAAGTAAGTAAGTTTAGTCTCTATTTTTGGGCACAGAGACTACATTTACTGATGATCTCCTACTTAACCTCTTCTCTGTTTCTTTTCCCCTGTGAGGTCTCTGTGAGGTTGTGGACTGCTGCAGCCCTGTCCCTCGCTCTGTGGTTGCAGACCGCTCTAGCCCTGTCCCTCGCTCTGTGGTTGCAGACCGCTCTAGCCCTGTCCCTCGCTCTGTGGTTGCAGACCGCTCTAGCCCCGTCCCTCGCTCTATGGTTGCAGACCGCTCTAGCCCTGTCCCTCGCTCTATGGTTGCAGGCCGCTCTAGCCCTGTCCCTCGCTCTGTGGTTGCAGACCGCTCTAGCCCCGTCCCTCGCTCTGTGGTTGCTGACCGCTCTAGCCCTGTCCCTCGCTCTGTGGTTGCAGACCGCTCTAGCCCTGTCCCTCGCTCTGTGGTTGCAGACTGCTCTAGCCCCGTCCCTCGCTCTGTGGTTGCAGACCGCTCTAGCCCTGTCCCTCGCTCTGTGGTTGCAGACCGCTCTAGCCTTGTCCCTTGCTCTGTGGTTGCAGACCGCTCTAGCCCTGTCCCTCGCTCTGTGGTTTCCGGCCGCTCTAGCCCTGTCCCTCGCTCTGTGGCTGCAGACCGCTCTAGCCTTGTCCCTCGCTCTGTGGCTGCAGACCGCTCTAGCCCTGTCCCTCGCTCTGTGGTTGCAGACCGCTCTAGCCCTGTCCCTCGCTCTGTGGTTGCAGACCGCTCTAGCCCTGTCCCTCGCTCTGTGGTTGCAGACCGCTCTAGCCCCATCCCTCGCTCTGTGGTTGCAGACCGCTCTAGCCGTGTCCCTCGCTCTGTGGTTGCAGACCGCTCTAGCCCTGTCCCTCGCTCTGTGGTTGCAGGCCGCTCTAGCCCTGTCCCTCGCTCTGTGGCTGCCCTGTCCCTCACCCTCCAAACTTTCAGCTAATTTATTACCTCAGCTGTAACCTGCTCCACTCATTATATTTGCTGTGATAGAATTTACACCAGGCCAGCGAGCAGAGGATGAGCTCCTCCTCTATAGCCAGGTCCCTCCCCTCCCCAGATTTCTTCCCATCAAGGATTTTTTTATCACTAGCATTTGTAGATTTTTCTCCCCATTGGGGAGTTAAAAAAAAACAATTACCTCATGTGCTTGCGATTTGGGGGTTCAGGTCCGGTTTTTTCTCTTTTTATGCTACTCTGTAAAGTGTCTGTGTGGCAGTTGTTTGTGAACAGTGCTATACAAATAAAATGGATTTGATTTAGTAGGGGAATGGGTGCCCAGTTTATGAACTCAGCATCCTTGTCTGAAGACTATTCAGGGGGCATGAGCTGTCTGTTTATAGTCTGTTTATTGCCAATGTGACTTTCTCCCACTGTGACATGCAGAAATACAATTCCTGTTTTTTATTGCGTCAAAAAATTCTTACATAGCTTAAAAATTCAATTGTACATTTCTTGACTCTGTGGTTTAGTGTTTGTGTGTATGCGAGCTTGTTCTGAGTGTGCTTGTTTGTCAGACTAGTAGTTGTATGTTAGAGTTGATTTGGGGTGTGTATGACAAACTCAAAGTCGATATAGGGCTATAAATATGACATAGATAGTGTTTTTTTCCCCTGTCTGAATGGTATGTACTGCATATGCATTGCAATGTAGATTATTGTTTTTTCTCCCCCCAGGGGTGGTTCATGTTTTTTCTATCATACTGAGAGTTATGGCATTGACGCACGTGCCCGAATCGTAACAATGCACAAGACGCGGCGTCCCAGAAAACACATTTTCCAAAAGGGTTTTGTGAGGCAGCACCAAGGCCCCTTTCCTCTTCACCGAGGCGCACACTGCCCTCCCCGCCTGATTTCCGCTTACGCACTTTTAAAGGTGGCGAAGGCGAAGATAATTTGGCCCTTCAGTGGGACTGAATAGACCCACTTAGTGCTCTGAGACGGCTTATTACCGAGTGTCCTGGCTCGCAGGGAGAATGCATTCAGGGACAAACTACCTCAAGTAGTCAGCTGACAATCATTGTGCGCTGCTGAATTATGCATCGCACAAAAGCCCGTGTTGGCACTTCTGTGTGTGTTTTTCCAATTTTTTTCGCGGCACCTCCAGGCCTCCGTGAGATGACTGAACGACGGCAAAGTCACCCATTTTCATTACGGTGTCAGGGCCTCATCAGGAAATCTGTGGTAACAAGATAAAGGATGTGTGATGTTTTCCCAGAAATGAAATTCACAGATAAAGACTTTTTTTTTTTTTTTTTACTGATATGTACTGTCTGTTTGAAAATGTCCGTTCAGGTGAAGGAAATACAAGATTAAATTTTACACAAACCAAAGATTTGTACCAGATCAGGAATCAGCAATTAAGTGCAGCCTATCTAACTCACTGCTGGGTACTAATCAGAGACCAGACCAGCAGTTTGATGGAGGGACTACAGGAACACTTTGCTTTGCAGATCTATTAAGCCCAGATGCTTGCACAACTCTATCATTGTTTTATCGTAAATGTGTAGTAAATGTGTCATATAGAATGCACATATATTTACAGTAGTTTGTCCTATAAGGATAATGAGATGCAACAGTGCTGAACTGCCAAACTCCTTCAGTATTTACTGATAGCAGACCAGTAGAGTGCTTTTCAGTCCATACATTTAAAGTGCATCGCAACAACACAATAGCTCTCAGTTAAACAGTACACACAATAAAACAATGCATTTAGCCAAAGAAAGGCTGAGAGCAATAAAAGCTGTGATACATTAACACTATTTTTTTGGTCCTGTTTGCACATGCAGGGTGTTTAGGGTTCTGCACAGCTGGGTCCATAGTCGGCTAGTAATGTTCCATCCGTCCATCCATCCATTTATTTTATTTATTTATTTATTTATTTATTCAGGCACTTAACACAGCTGGGTATCTCTGTGGGAAGTGTGACAGGATACCATAGGAGAAAAAATACATCTGCAGCAAAGAACTGCCTTTATTTTCTAGTGCATGGAGGAAGCCCTTGCATTGTAACCTTGTAATTAAAGAAATACTATTAACATTTAAGGTACACTATGCAGAATTTTTTACTAGAAATTATTACAAAGTAATCACGCTAAGGCATATTTATGATGCACTGGCAATCTCTGTCTAGTCACATCATTACCTGTATTTATTATTCTAAAATGTGTTTGGGACATTTCTGGGTGTGGCACTCTTTTCTGTGTGGGGGTACTTTTCCTTGGTGGCATGAGCTGAAGTTTGCCAAGGGGATGAAAAGCAACATGGATCTGGCGTGTTGGACCTGTAAGTAAGCTTACCTCTATCTGTGCAGCTAGGGCTGCCAGATGTATGGTTTTAACCGGAATGTCCGTTTCAGGGCCATTTTTCAGGGAAGACTGGGCACGTCTGCTGCAGGGCCGGCCCGTGGCATAAACACTCTACGCGGTTGTTTAGGGCCACAACCGCTAGGGGGGGCCACACGACCACGGGGGGGGGGGGCACACGATCCAATGTTTATCTAAGGTAGATAACGTTATTTTCGTAATTATGGTATTCATCCCCTATCGTGGAACTAGTGGTATAAATTTAAAATGGAATGGCAACAGAACATTTCAGAACAATGTAATGTAAGAAGGGTTTTACCAAGAGAACGCCCCCCCCTCCCCCCCCCCCCCCCCAGCTCGAACGCATCTCACAGAATTGTTTAGGGCCGCCAAAATCCTAGGGCCGGCCCTGGCCTGCTGTAAGTACTGTGCGTAAGGACCCATAATAGCAGAACCCACACAGGACTATGTAAGCACGAGCACATTTTACAATCAATGGGAAAATAAAAGTGCAAAACCGCAGGTGCCACCAATCCCTAAAAATCCCTTCATCACAAGAGCTGTTGTTCGGTATTAATTTCGCCCTTCTGCTTGTACATTGATTGACCAATTCCTCAATAAGTTTGCTTAACAGCAAATAATTCAAAAGACAAATGTAATGAAACTCAGATCTACGCCTGAGGTTGCTTTGAGCTCAGTTCCCCGGCATCTTTATGTCCTTGAAATTATCCTCTGCACTCTCAAGAGGAGCCATTTTATATTTTAAATTGCCTGTGGTTTCACCTTTCCCAAAATAAAAATACGAATATGTACGCCTCTGCCCGATGTAATTATAGGCCCATTTTCAAACTACCCTTCAGCTCTAAGGTTTCTGGGTTTCTATCAAAATAATAGAAAACAAAATTGCAGCAAAAAGTGATCTTGACAGAACTCCACAGGAGACAACGGGAGGTGATATACAAGCTGATTTTAACAGTGCTTTCTGTTTGTGAGCTAGGAACTAAACCAGTGTGCAGTTCCAGTGAGACCTGTGCAAAATCTTAGAAGATAAATTAAAGTGTTCAAGGGAGTCAAATGTGGCTCTACGGTAAAGTCTAATTAAATGAGAACTGTAAATATGTCTGCATTTAGATTGTTGTCTGTGACTCGCACAAGAACAGTCTCTTTACTACAACATGGATGGAAACCAGATACAACTTTTGAAAGGGTTTACTTAAGAATGGGATTAGTTACTTAAAATAACATTTTCAAGGACCTCAAAGATAAAAGGTAGCTTGGAAATGAGCCTATAATTGCTTCAAGTCAGAGGCTCATTTGCTTAATTTAAACAATGATTTATAGCTACAAAATGGAAGCGGCCTGCTTAATGTTTGCCTTTTTATGTCAGAGATGATAAAGAGCTCGATGTAGCGCTTAACTGCCACTTCTGGTTTCATCCCGGTTCGGTTACCCATGTAGTCTGTAAATCAGAGGTCCAGCCCTGAGCTTCTACTGAAGCATGTGTTCATTTTTTCACACCTTAAAAGCCTGTGGTTTTTTACGCTGGCGATAAACAAGAGCAAATGTGTATACTGCCACGCATCAGCGAATCAAGCATCGCAAACAGAGCAAGTCATTAACTGATCACGTAATGAAAGAATAAATTTCCGTGACGTGACCTCGAAAACTCGAGGCCTTCCATGCTGAACTCAGTTTGGCAAATAAGGGAACAGTTTGGAACGTGCTTTACCCAAGGTAATTTTTCGAAATGTGCCATTTTATGTTTTTGAGTGATGCACGGAGATCCTGACATACCACAACCTCAATCTGTAGGTTGTCCTGGTTACAGTAAAACATTCCGCTGAGCTATTTTTAATTAAGTAAATGGCTTCTCTGACTCAGCTCCCATCAGCTCCGATTGTTCCCAGTATTCATCAAAGGTCACAAAATTAATTTGGTTATTACATTGCACGGGCAATACTGACATTTATTCTGTAAACAAAGGAGTTGGGGAAAAAAAAAAAAAAAGTCCCCGAATGACTTTTTCTCCTGTCTAATGGTTACAAATGGAGACTGTAAGACATAAACTGTGCCAGTCTATTTAATTAGATGTTACAGCCCGGCCCCTTGTGATAACAGCAGAATGCCAATGTAAAGTGCAAAATTCAAAATGGTGCCCGCAGATTCATACCAGTACTTTGTAACTTTCATTTGTAGAATTCTGTTACAATCTTAGCAATACCTTACTTCATAAAACATGAAGGAATTACTAAGTTTTATCAAGTTTGATGATGATTGTGATGATGATGAAGACAATGGCAATATAATCATTGTATGCCTGGTTTTTCCAATGCTTTTACAATAGAAAAATAGAAAATACAGTTTTAAAACAATAACAGAATGCAGTACTGTGGTCTGTATTCATAGCAAGCAGCCATGCCACCCTGTACACTTCTCATGGCTAACTGCTGGAGCTAAGCAGCCATACCACCCTGTACCCTTCTCATGTTAAACTGCTGAAGCTAAGCAGCCATACCACCCTGTACCCTTCTCATGGCTAACTGCTGAAGCTAAGCAGCCATACCACCCTGTACCCTTCTCATGGCTAACTGCTAGAGCTAAGCAGCCATACCACCCTGTACCCTTCTCATGTTAAACTGCTGAAGCTAAGCAGCCATACCACCCTGTACCCTTCTCATGGCTAACTGCTGAAGCTAAGCAGCCATACCACCCTGTACCCTTCTCGTGGCTAACTGCTAGAGCTAAGCAGCCATACCACCCTGTACCCTTTTCATGGCTAACTGCTGAAGCTAAGCAGCCATACCACCCTGTACCCTTCTCATGGCTAACTGCTGAAGCTAAGCAGCCATACCACCCTGTACCCTTCTCATGGCTAACTGCTAGAGCTAAGCAGCCATACCACCCTGTACCCTTTTCATGGCTAACTGCTGAAGCTAAGCAGCCATACCACCCTGTACCCTTCTCATGGCTAACTGCTGAAGCTAAGCAGCCATACCACCCTGTACCCTTCTCATGTTAAACTGCTGAAGCTAATCAGCCATACCACCCTGTACCCTTCTCTTGGCTAACTGCTGAAGCTAAGCAGCCATACCACCTTGTACCCTTCTCTTGGCTAACTGCTGAAGCTGAGGAGGTGGTTAGTACTTGGACGGGACACATGGGAATACTAGGAATGTTGGTAGAGTTGGTCGGCCAGTAAGTAAGAGTCGGTTGGCCAGTCATCCATCAGGATGAAACAGAATTCCAATGCCTCGGCACAGTGATGGGAACACTGTGCTGTATGAGGTGCTGACCTTCAAAAGAGACGTTAAACCAAGGTCCTCCCTCACTGCAGTCATTAAAGATCCCACAGCCCTTTTTTTAAAAAGTAGAGAGCTTAAGCCCGGTGACCTGGTCAAATTCTCATAAATCTTCCACATCTGGCCCCTTAATCACCCCCACATCTGAGTGGAAACACAGTCCCTTCCATTCCTATCCACTTTGACTCCACAGGTTTTTACTCCTCAAAGACAGCAGAGTTCTCAGTTGACCTACCTGGTTAAATAAAAATAATAAATTTAAGTACACTGGTGTTGCTACTGAAACGACACCACAGACTGATATTTTATACCTTAAGTGAGTCGTGCTGTGAATGAAAAATATGCAGTTACAGACATCCAGGAAACGGAAAACACATTTTTATTAAACATTTTCAACGCTTCACTTGCAAGTTACTTCACTTAAAGATAAAAATAAATCCACACCCATGACATTCACAGTGAAAACAGAGCACCCAAACACAAGCATTTCCATAACCACTGAATCCACAGGAAGAAAGTGAACACATTCACAGATTCACAGCGTAAACATCGTGGCGTTGGAACCTTCATTTGCGTTTAAAAGAGAGACCCTCCTAAGCCCAACAGCAGAGATGGCAAGACTGATTACACAGATTATGTAAATATGACTGCATTTCTGCAAAAACATGAATATCACACCCTGTTCTGCTTCTTTTTTTTTTTTATCAACCAAGCAATGGCTCCAGAAATCATGGCACAGAGCGAATTGATCAACGAGCGTTTTTATAAAACACAATTCACACACATCTCGGAGGAGTTTCTATAAGGGGTTACAATGGGGGGAAAAGGAGACCATGTTATGTAAAAGCATCAAAGCAACACTGGCCTAAATTGTGTTTTACAAGTGTACATTCTTCCATCGACGTTAGCTTTAATAGTTTCATTTACACTTCCATTTTAAATGGCTCGTCTATTTAGAGTCTTCACATTTAAAAAAATTTTTTTTTTTTACAAGTAAACTTCTATTTCTGAAATTTAAAGGTACAGTTCTGGTATGCACAGCAGATTTCGAAGTCTGAGTTAACACCATCTCCTCTGACACCTTCCATGAAGGTGTGTAAAAATGGAGCATGTTCACCAGGGCACTGACATGCCAGTCTACCCCCGGCTTCATTCTGAGCTGAATTTCTCCAGCTGCAAGAAAGCAGCCCATGGTCTTTACTCATTTATAACTCTTCCAACGTCTGACTTTCTGAACTTTTGAACTTCTAAGCTTTGACTTTCCAGTGAAATTCTTTCAGCATACATTAAAACGTGTCTTCCTTCTTGCGTTTACTTTGGAAATTAGCGACAGTGGCATCGCACTTCCAGTCTAGATGTTCTAATATTACATTTCTTGAAAATATATGCAGACACACACAGATTCTCATAAGATCCCCTGAGAGACGGGATTAATCGATGCAGCGTCCTTTGGATATTTTACATTTCTTTGCTGGTGAAATGAGGAATGTGAATATGAACTTGGCCATCTGAGGAGAATGTCTGTCCACCGTGGGGCACACGCTCCCTTCAGAACACATACGGACATACGGACGAGGGAATCGAAGCTAGGCCACCAAGGGCATCCATTTTGAGGATGCAATGGGCAGGGCTTTGGTATTTTAGTGTTTGCTTGGTGCATCAAGGCAGCATTTCAGTTTGTAGTGAGTTTGAAAGTGCGGCAATGGACAGCTTCTGCACCGAGACCAACCTGTCCCAGGACAGAATCTTCAAACCCCTGAAATCTGTTAACCCTTTGAAGGGTAGGCTTTTTCGGAATGTTCTGTTTAAAATTCCAAGTCAGTGTTCTAGAACCCCCAGTTGCTTTCAAACTCCAGTAGTGTTTGTGACATCAGCATTGGAATGTTCGGTTAAGAAAACTCTAATCACATTTGCGATCTCACAGCTCAAAGGGGGAAAATACCATGCGGCAGTGAGTTCGCACCGACCCTGTCGTCCTTCCACTTGTCCCGGACTAGCACTAAAAGACTCATGAAGAAACCAGCCTAAACAGTAAACACAGACACCCTTATACCTCCCTGCAACGCTCTGGAGTAAGAATATCCCTTTAAAACAGCTGCATCTTCAACATACCACTCTAAATATTATGACTCAGTGCACACACACACGCACCCATACACCAGAACATGCGCACACACACACAGACACACAAACAGAAACACACCCACGCACACAAGCACACAGCGGTCCCATTCATGGGGTGTTAAATCCGCTAGCCCGCTCCTTCGCTGCACCTCTTCATCGTCCTTCAGTAACGAGGAGAGGCAGATGAGTGCTCCTCCTCCCTAAATTCACCATATGTTCACACATATTCATTTAACATTCCGACAGCATACGGCAGTGATATGAAGCCGTTATTCTGAAATATCTGCTGCAACCAGATGAATATTCTCCAGATTATTCCTCAGTACAAATTCACAACAGTAAAGCAATAAAAACAAAATGTAAAGAAAAGTGTATAAAGGTCACCTCCCTCCTTTAGCAACAGAGCAGCATTTTTTTTTAGTGTTTTCTCTTTAGCAGATGTAGGATCAGACCGGCAGAACCGCCAGGCTCTCCACAGCCCCCGCCTGCAGTTTAAGAGCTTTGCTCTCTCAGCGATGATCTCAACGCTCAGTTTACTTCACAGGCCACCTGTGACTCATCCCAGCAGTACCTGGGCGGAAAGATCGAATCGTAATGAACCACACACGCACACAACGCTGAAACAGCTTGGTGGCACAGCTTTCCCGCATTACTCAGACCTGCTGCATAAACAGAGCTGAGAGTTTCTTCCAGACTTATGTCTTTTTTCTATACACTAGTTTCACTCTCCTACACCAAGAGATACTGGGGTTTTCTGAAGCCACCTCCTTAGGCAATGGATACATTAATAACCTTAATGACCTCAGTGAATGATTCGGATATCGCATGGTCGTCCCATCTCAATCTGGGAAGGGCCGAGTGGGCGTAAGCTTTCAGAAGTCCAACACCATTTTTTTTTTTGGCACACAATTACCCGACCGGCGTCATTTTCTTAATAAATACATGCACTTGTGCAAACCAACCTTTGAACAACCTGCTCTACTAGATTACTTAAAATATACTGCTGGGGTAATATCAGACATCATTCATGAAGTAAAAAAAACAAAACACTTCATCTCCATTTCCCCATATTCCCCTTTAGAATAACTCAACCAATCCCATAATGCATCAGTTCACTGCAGTCCACCAGCACGGCTGTCCCTGCACTGTGGGGGAGCCTGGGGTAGGGAGATAGTCCCTCCCACCCCCCACCCCACCCCCCCCAATCGACCAGAGTCATCGTTGCATGGCGAGGGGGGGGGTGCATGGAAAGGGGGGGGGTGCATGGCGAGGGGGGTGCATGGCGAGGGGGGGTGGGTACTGTGCCGATTGGCAAGCTCTGCCCGTCCCGGCACTCTTGGCCGCAGTGGGCACTGGCACAGTCAGGGCTCGACTGCAGATCTGGAGCTGATCTGGGGATCGGAGCTCTGGCTGAGCGCACTGCCAGCCAGCCAACCAAAGTCCACAAAAAAAAAAGAATAATAATCCTTCTGTACCAAAGGAACCGAGCAGCTAAAATCACATGTGATTCTGAAGACAAAATGAGGTCACAAGGCTCATCTCACTGACAAACATTCACTTGAAAATTAAACTGATCCCAAATGCGAGTTTAACTGGAAACACTTGGCCCACTGGAACAACAAGCAGGTATTAAAGGTATTACATTTTGTTTGTCATGAAATCTAATACGCTAGTGATAGTCCCATGCATTGTGAAAAGCCCAATATGATGCCATCGCCATTACACAGAGGTAAAAATGTATGAGTCATTTCAAGGTGCTAATGACCTCACATGAAACGGAAGTAAATATTGAGTGTAAGCGCGTCTTCCCCCATTGAGTTATTCCAGTTTTGAGGGGTAACAGAGCAACGTGTGGTGTACACATAGTCAGTTTTGCTGCTGCTTGGTGTCATTAGAGGGAATCTAGAAGGGAAATAGTGAAGGTTTGTACTGCTGCTGCATCCCTTATATAACGCAGTCTATTTTTACATACTTCCACCCATTCAGCAGAGCTCAACAGATGGCATGAGCAGTGTGTTCATTTTTTGTGTCACAGCGCCCCCGCTTGGCGAAATGGCCTCGTTGCATTCAAGTTCTTCATTCACAACTTAATCACCCCAGAGATGTTTACTTAAATAAATAAAAAATTTAACTGCCACAAATGTCACTGTAAAAAAATAACATCACTACACTGAAAGAAAGAAACCCTAAGCGCCTCAGATCAGTAAATGAGAGGCAATGTGGAATACACTGCAAAAAAAACTGTTATGGTATGTAGGCTATAATTCTCGTTTTTCGAGTTGTATTAAGAATACATAATTACACATTATGATTGCTGAAGACAAATCGTACTCATAACTCCTGCTTCTTAAAATTCAGCCAATGGTTGCAAGTTACCCCTAAATGATTGTAGCCTACAAACCGAGGGTAATGCATTCTAATGGGTCAATTTGGCATTATATTCAAGCACTGAGTCATTTAGCATGCCACTGTCACTATTAAAGTCTCCACACATCGTAAGAAAACCAAGCTCACCCTTGGCAGTGGCAATGTACAGCCCACTCACAATGTTGAACACAAACACTCACCAAAATACCCTCCTCATTACAGCACCAATCACACTAAATTAAAACTGTCTAAACTGCCATTTTATGGTGAAGGGGGAAAAAAAACCCCAATGCAAATAATACAAGATTTAACAAGCCAAACGGCAATCCTTTTTGTTTTCACCGCCAACAGAAAATAAAGGATCACTCGGGCCAAATAAGATCCTGGCCACTGCACAGCTGAACAATCCAATTTGCTTGTTACATAAACCTGGAACTTTACAACCTGTGATAAAAAAAAATAAAAAAACAACAAAAAAAAAAACACTTTACTGATCATGGTGAGAAAATGGAATGACTCTGGTTTTCGTTTTCTTTCTCCAGCCACCTTTCTGGCTTCAGTCTCAGGGCTGTGAACAGCGCATTGTAACACTAAATTATAGCTCATATAACCTCATGGGCATCTGGAGCCAACATGGGGACACACACGCTCTCCTCCTCCTGGGCATCTGGAGCCAACATGGGGACACACACACTCCCCTCCTCCTGGGCATCTGGAGCCAACATGGGGACACACACGCTGCCCTCCTCCTGGGCATCTGGAGCCAACATGGGGACACACACGCTCCCCTCCTCCTGGGCATCTGGAGCCAACATGGGGACACACACGCTCCCCTCCTCCTGGGCATCTGGAGCCAACATGGGGACACACACGCTCCCCTCCTCCTGGGCATCTGGAGCCAACATGGGGACACACACGCTCCCCTCCTCCTGGGAATCGGAGGCGGGTTCAGTACCCCCATCCGGGCACTCGGTCTGGGGGTGCATAGAGACCTCTACGTCCAGGCTGCTCTTGTTCAGGACCTCCTCCTCTCCTCCTCCTCCTCCTCCCTGCGGCGGCGCCGGCGGCGCCGGCTCATCAGCGTTGGCACCGCCGGGCCCGGCGCCGATGGCGAGCTGCTGCCGGACCCCGCGGCGGGGCTGGGCGGGGTCGCCGGCCAGGTGCACGGTCTCGAAGATCTCCTCCACGAAGGCCCGGCAGTTGAAGATGAGGGGCGGGAGCGGCACGCTGCGGGCCAGCTCCTCGATGTGCCGGGCGAACTCCATGGTCTTGAACTGCGTGACCTTGGCCAGCTCCAGCGTCTTGGCTGAGGTGATGATGGGGATGCGCTTGGCGATCTCGAAGGCCTTCTGCAGCTTCTCGGCGCCCTCCGAGCGGAAGAACTCGTTGATGGCCTTCTCCGTCTTGCGCAGGTGGCTGCTCACCATGCACAGGCGGGTGACGTTGAGGATCATGGTGATGGTGAACGCGATCAGGCACACTATCACGTAGTACAGGCCCAGCCCGCTGTGCGTGTAGGCCACCCGCAGCGTGACCGTGTAGTTCGCGGTCCCAGAGGGGCCTGATGCTACACACGTGTACCTGCCTCTGTCTTCAAACGTGACCACAGTGATATTCAAAATGCCTTCGTCCATAATCACCCATTTCCCCCCTGGATGAAAGGATCGAAACAGCAAAAATATTTCACCCTCCTATGTGTGTAAACTATTTTCCTTTCCATTCATTTTTTTAAACTAAACACATTTGTGGAAGCAAACTAAGTTACTTGGATCGATAACCTACTATTAATAAAAAATATCTGTATACTAAATAGGACTGAAGGTACTGTCCTATCACAATCGTATCACAAAACGAAACCTTACGTGCTAGAATGTAAACATGTTGTTGAAGGTGAATTTACCTCCTTCCTCGTTATCCAATACGTGCCCCTTGGAGTTGTACCACATAATATCCTCACTGCTTCCAGTCACGTTGCATTCAATGAGCGCACTGGAACCCTCCTTCACCACGATATCTCGAACAGAGGGCAAACTTGCGAGGTGGCGTTGGTGAAGCCGTGACCTGTTCTGCGGTTGATCTACAAGGTACTCTGCCCGAGCTACGACGCTCATTATGATCATATGGTAACCAACCACTTTCAAAAATGTATCCATCTTCTGCTTGTTTTCGGAAAATCTTCGTGAAATTAGGTAGCCTAGTTTAGAGGTCAGCTACAGAAACGCTCAAATGGTTCCGGATTTAATTTGATTTATTTCAAGTGCGATGTCCTCGTAACCTGTTAAAAGACAGTAGGATATGGTAAACTTTACAGTTTGTCCATCGACGTTAAATGAGCTTGTCGAAAATGGCAGATATTCTGGACCTTTAGCTGGCTAACATTCGCTAGCTTGCTAGTAATGCAAGTTATATATTGCCTAGCTACCGACCGATCTTTCTGAACAACATATTTAAGTTACCTAGCTACAAACGTTGCATACGTTTGGAACATGAGATAATGACAAGGAGCATCAAAAGCTAATAAAAACAGGTTGATGGAGAAAGCAGCTTATACTGCAATGAGACGTAATGTTTACCGTCGTGATCATCCGTGTTTTATTTCAGCACCATGTCTGGAGTTCATAGTCTGGACTACACCATTATGACTACACTGCGTTATTTCCTGGTTCGCTCACTACTTGTAGCTTTTAAAGTTTCTCAAGACTTGACAAGTTCCGATGTTATAGTTTTCATGAATCGCTGTTCAGCCGTACACAGAATGAGCTTTTAAATGATAAGAATATAAGTTACTATTATATAAATATGGATCTCTTGTGTGTCCCACCCATAATTCATAGAGAAAAATCATCAAGTGAAGAATCTGACCGGAACCGGAAGAAATTCCCATGACAATTTCCTGTTTTAGCAAAACAAACCACACTTCACGCAGTGACGTGGCTAGCAGGGCAAAATCCATCTGCTAGAGGTGTGGAACATTTCTACGCACGAGACAGGTTTGTGATCGTTTTTTGGTTCTCTTTTTGTTTTATGTTATTTATATTTTTTATCTGACCAAGGAATGGACAGTAAACTAGTTCGTTGGTGCCAGAATGCTGCTGGCCACGTAGCTAACATCAACTAGCAAATAGCCAAGAAAGCTAGCTTTGTGTTAACGAAATGACGTTAGCTAACATGAACATTAAGCAGGTATTTTGGTGGAAAAAATTCCATGTCAGTGGCGTAGCAGAAATCATACTTAATTTTCCTGTGTAATTTTGACTTTGATCCTTTGAATCTTAATCCAAGCAGAATCCAGTGTTAACGTTGCATCAACAGCTAGCTGGTTAGGACACAAGGTGTTTCTTGTGGTGCCGGGCGTGATTCTGAAAGTCAAGTGTACTTATTGCTAATTTATTATAGCTAAGCTTGCTTGCCAAGTGTTTACGCCTTTTAAAAATGTTTAGTGTGTGTAAATATTTTAAATCATGGTTTGATACCCAAACGTTTTCAACCTCCTATGATCTTCAGTCGATTAGTACGTCACAAGCAGTAAACAATAGTTATGTAAGTCACACACTTTGTTTTCTGAACTCGTGAAAAAACCAGAATGTAATAACATAAAAACCTGAATATTATTCGATGTGAATTTCTAAGAAGGCTAATTTGGGAATTCAGCCTGTGGTAAAAGCTTCTCTTCTGATGAGCTACATTTTCTCTGGATGAGATCAGCATAGCAGCAGCTCGTCTCAACCGCAGAATGTTTTTTGTCTTTCTGGTATTATATATGAACGTAGGGATGTTTTAAGATGTCGGACAGCGAAGCACAGAAGGAATTGGAGGGGCAGTCGGAAGGGCAGGAGATGGAACCCCAGCGGACACCATCTCCGGTGACTGACAGCCCCCCAGAGACGCCCGAAAATGACACCGACGTGGCGCCGGTCCGGAAGACCCGAAAAAGACCAGAGAACAAGCCTGTTCCTGAACCTAAGGAGGAGGCCCCAGAGGTCAGGAAAACTGAGGATGATTCTACAAAGGTAGGTCATGCTTTCAGTGTGCGGGTGCTTCGAATTTTGAGCAGCCCTGTGAGTGGGGGGGGGGGAGGACACATTTTTAAAGATGACAATAGGTTACTTTCAGCATTATTTGCTGTTATTCTCCTGTCATGGATCTGAAATCTCTGCAAAGTAACTGGCCTCAAGCAGCACAAGCGTGTAGCACCCCCACCAGTGTGTGGCATGGCAGCTGTGCCAAACTTTCACTCCACGTCAGTTTAAGCAGAGAGATGGAGAAAATGGAATCTGATTTGTTGATAAATTGGGATACTCGGCCAGAACACAGCAGGAAACCATAATGGCTTACGGTAGCTCTCAGAGGATCTATAATGATGACGGTGAGCGACAACCTCGGTTCAAGGTTCAACGTGAAACGCCATAACATTCCTGTCTGTGAGCTGGGCTTCCATCTGGTCCAGTAGGAAAACTGTCCCCTAGTGGCTCACCACCATCCATCAGGAGCAAATGCTAATCAAGTCTGCACCCTCTTCTCTTATGTGATTCCATACATGAAGGCTACAGACTGCTTGCAGTGATGTTTTTCCCTTTCTTTCAGAAGTCCAGTGAGCCGGCGGTTGCTCAGGGAGGGTGGGGCTACTGGGGGAGCTGGGGCAAGTCCATCATGTCCACTGCCACTGCCACAGTGGCCTCTGTAGGTGAGGAGGGGAACCGCAACTCCATCATTCTGTTAGCTCTGCGTGGAGCTAAAGTGGCTATTCATCATATCATATTATTACAGGCATTTAGCAGATGCTCTTTTTACATAGTAAGTACATTGGATACTGAAGGTTAAGGATCTATAGGGTTAAGTACTTTGCGCAAGGATACAATGGCAGTGTTCTACCAGGGAAGCGAACCTGTGACCTTTAAGTTACAAGACCAACTCCTTACCCATAATACTACACTGCTGCCCACTCGCAATATAAAGACAACAGACACCATGAAACTTCAGCTTTAGTTGTGGGGGGGGAAAGGCCTGAATTCTTTAGACCATTTACAGAACTTGATATCTGACGTGTTTGCAGGTTGTGTTTGTCTGACAGTGTGTGCTTGGTGCTTCAGGTCAGGGCATATCCCAGGCGATTGAGAAAGCAGAGACCTCGCTTGGGATCCCCAGCCCCGTGGATCTGTCCACGCAGGTCAGAGAAGAGGAGAGCGAGGACGGCAGCCCCAAAAGTGAGAAGGAAGGCGAAACCGATGGCCCACCGTCCCTGGGGGGGGCGATGGGAATGTTGTCGTCGCTCTCCAGTGTCGTCCAGAGCACCGTAAGCGACAGAGGCGTCTCTTTCTTGTTCTACGTTTCGGGCGTTTTTTCTGTTTGTCACTGTTCTGTCGCGTGCATTCGCTGAATCTGCACTTTCCTAGGGCAAAACGGTTATTACCGGTGGCTTGGATGCTCTGGAGTTCATTGGGAAAAAGACCATGGATGTCATTGCGGAAGGAGATCCGGGGTTTAAAAAAACGAAGGGACTGATGATCAGAACGTCCACTCTATCACAGGTAGGTCAGGTTTGAGGGAAGGGGGAAGCCCCATGTTAAATGTGGTGTGTACCTTGATTATGTCATACGGACTTCTGCCCGTTAATGCAGAGTGGAAATACAGGCCAAACTCAAACACTAGTTTTTAACAAAGCCTGTGATAGGCATGCTCCTCACAGTCACCATTCTCAGAAGCATTTTCAGCTGTGACTCACAGAAGGTGAAGGTTTGTTTGCCTACAGCCCAAGGTCTGTGTCTGTGTCTCTGGCAGGTAACGCCCAAGGTCTCTGTCTGTGTCTGTGTCTCTGGCAGGTAACGCCCGAGGTCTGTCTCTGTGTCTGTGTCTCTGGCAGGTTTTAAGGGAAGCTAAAGAACGAGAGGAGAAGCAGACGGCGGAGGAGGTCTCCTCGGACGCGGAGAAGAAGGCCCATTACGGAATGCTGTTTGACGAGTACCAGGGCTTATCTCACCTGGAGGCCCTGGAGATCCTGTCCAGAGAGAGCGAGGCAAAGGTAAGGCAAAGGTGAACTCATCAGCGGAGCTGTGCAGAACACTGGTCACATGACCGCCTGAGGCGACCGTGTAGGCCTGCGCTGTTGATTGATTTATTGTATATTTCTGTGTAGTGAGTTGTGCTTGTTGTCATATCTTGCTGTTTTGCGGCGCCAGGTGAAGTCCGTTCTGACCGCCATGTCCGGGGAGGAGCTGGCCCGGCTGAAGGAGGAGCTGGAGCAGATCAAGGCGCCCTTCTCCCTGGTGGAGTTCGACGAGGAGGAGCTGGAGGAGAAGAAAGGTGTGGCCTCAGATCGTACACCTGGGCCCTGAGGCACTGCTGCAGGAGTACTGCCTGTTCCCACACTGAAAGGGGACTGTACAGGGGTTTTTGCAGTAGTACAAGGATGGAGGTTGTACTAAGTACGGGTAGGACAGTGGAGATTGCAGTAGTACAGTATTGATTGCAGTATTACATTGGTGATTGAGGGTTTTACTGAATGCAGTAATACAGTGATTGAGGTGGTACTGATTGTGGTAGTACTGTAATGATTGCAGTACTACAGTGGAGATTGCAGTAGTACAGTGATGGAGGTAGTACTGATTGTGGTAGTATAGTAATGATTGCAGTAGTACAGTGGAGATTGCAGTAGTACAGTGATGGAGGTAGTACTGATTGTGGTAGTATAGTAATGATTGCAGTAGTACAGTGGAGATTGCAGTAGTACAGTGATGGAAGTAGTACTGATTGCAGTAGTACAGTGAGGATTGAGGTAGTACAGTGATGGAGGTAGTACTGATTGCAGTAGTACAGTGAGGATTGAGGTAGTATAGTAGTGCGTGTGGTAGTACACTGCTCTGTACGGTAGTGCAGTAGTGACTGAGGGAGCACAGTGCTGCTTGTGCTGTATTTTGTATAGCACCTCAATCTGCGTGTAGCTCCCAGGATATTATCTCTATTAAGAAGAAAGTTGAAAGCAAGTCCAGTGGTATGGCGAACACATTAAATGATGTGACGCCGCTTTTAGCAAAACTCAATTTAGGTAAGAGCAAAATAATAGATCAGTGATTTTTTTATTGATTTTTGTCTCTTAAGATGATGGCGGGACAGAGTTTGTGAAGGAACTGTCCGACATGCTGGCAGACCTGCACTTATCCACAAACGCGGACAAACTCGGCCGGGTATGTGGCTCTTCACTCCTCTTTGTCTGAACAATATTTTAGGGTTTTCATATAAAACACGAGAGACAAAAATCAGTGTTTAGACTGACACATAGTGAAAAGGATAAAGATTGGGGGAACGTACAGCAAAGGACATAAATACTTCACCCAACATCTGTCATGCTGTTGACTTTAACCATTCAACGCTTTGCAAAGCCTTAGTGCGATGTGGTATGTCGCCATCTTGTGGAGAATACATGAATTTCAAAATGACTGTTAATAGTGTTGTGCTGAACACTGATGAACAACAGTTTTCTATAGATGAACAACCTGAATATCCCTGAACAGAAGACAGTCGTGTAAAATGTAATTAGCTTAATTTTACCTGGCTGCATGAATGCCCTAGGTTTGTGACACCTTTCACCTTGGTAACGCAAACCTGTTTACGGAGGCATCCATGATTTTTAGCGCTCGCTATAAGAAAGGTTAACATGATAATGTGATGTCATAATCATCATGGAATTAAAATCTCAGAATGGACAGTAAAATTCACGATTCATAAAAACGCTTTGCTTGAGGGTAGTCTGACATCTCCTGTTTTGGGTAAAATGGGCAAACTGTTGTTCAGTCCATAAAGAAGGCTTACGACAGCATTGGCGAAATGAGCAGACCAGCAGAAGGCTCGAAACAGGAAGGGGAGGAGCCAGAAGAGGAAGTCCAGGACAAAGTGGAAGAGGTGAAACCGTGCACTGTTGAGGTATGGAAAGAACGCTGTTCTCTTTCTTGGGCATTTGCACAAGTGGCATGTTCCCTGGCATTGCAATGCTACTGGATCTAAATTATATACATTATTAGGTGTATTATTATTATTATTATTATTATGAAGTGTTTGAGTGTTTATTACAGGGAAAAACGAGCAGAGTAGGCCAGTGCTTTTGTCGGTTTTTGCACCCTGTCCGTTCTGATCTGTGTATCTCCCTCCATCCACAGGACATCCACTCCTCAGCAATCAGGAGTCTGGCTGAGCTGACGGCCAGATCGATAGAGCAGTTTCACAAAGTGGCAGAACTTATCCTTCACTGCGAGCGCCAAGAGAGGAGCGCTCTGGAACAGGCCAAAACCCTGGCACAGTAAGCCCCAAACCCTGCCACAGTGAGCCCCAAAACCCTATCACAGTACTCCCCAAAACCCTGACACAGTAAGCCCCTAAAACCTGTCACAGTGATCCCGGGGAACCTGTCACAGTAAGCCCCAAACCCTGCCACAGTACACCCCAAACCCTGTCACAGTAAGCCCCAAAACCCTGTCACAGTACGCCCCAAACCCTGTCACAGTAGGCCCCAAAACCTGCTACAGTAAGCACCAAACCCTGTCACAGTAAGCCCCAAAACCCTGTCACAGTAATCCCCAAAACCGTCACAGTACTCCCCAAACCCTGTCACACTGCGCCCCAAAACCCTGACACAGTACACCCCAAACCCTGTCACAGTAATCCCCAAACCCTGTCACAGTAATCCCCAAACCCTGTCACACTGTGCCCCAAACCTTGTCACAGTAAGCACCAAACCCTGCCACAGTAATCCCCAAACCCTGTCACAGTAATCCACAAAACCTGTCACAGTGAGCCCCAAACCCTGTCACAGTAAGCACCAAACCCTGCCACAGTAATCCCCCTTCCCAGCCTTTTAACCACCATCGGCTGCGTGACTCGCCTCAATCATCATTGGCCTTCCTGTTGGAATCTACATGGTTCCTTACATTGGTTTCCATGTCAAATTGCCATCAGTGAATCCCGTGTTATCGGTGGATAATCTTGAAGATTATCTTATCTCTCAGGACACCGTTTAACATATAGCTTCTCTTCTTTTTTTTCAGGATCACTATTGTTTTGTGCAGAGAGATGTCACTCCTGTCCAAGAGGTTCACTTCTTGTTTAACCACTGTAGGGGTAAGATTGTTTTCATCTTTTTTTCATCAGAGTTTTAAAATCTAAACAAAAAGAGGGGAAAAAATAACATGAATGTTTTATTTTTCAGTCGACTGAAAAGGGAGATGTCCTTAACCCATTAATAACAGGCGTGTTTTTGGAGGTTAGTATTGTTGTGAATATATTTCATATCGATCGATTCCAAATTAGACAAATCACTCCTAGCATAATTTGGCAGTATTTAACTTGTGTATACTTTGTCCCTGGTCTTTAGGCTTCCAACAGTGCGTCCTACATTCAGGATGCGTACCAGCTGCTGCTGCCAGTATTAGAAGTCTCTCACATTCAGAGGCGTGCAGACTCCACTGACCAATGACAACGCTCGTGTGTGCCAACAAGGAACTTCATCAAAGAGGAACGCCATGTGTGATGTCACCGACATCTTTACACTTTCTTCCAGCCGACTTATTTACTTTCATGTAGACAAGTGAAGTGCTGATAAATATGACTCGTGTTTTTTTTGTACAGTTCGTAGCGAAAGTGTTTTAAAATGGCGGGAAAAAAGACTCTTCCAAATTAATTGCTTCCACACTACATGGTTGTGTACATCATTTCAGGTTTATTACTCCCCTCTTAATACAAATCCTAATCTTGAAAATACCTGTACTTTCTATGGTGAAGCTTTTTAGAGAAATTTTTCTAAAATTATTTTCATAGATTTCTTTCATTAATTTTGTAACTGTTGACAAGGACACGTTCTGCAGGTCACATGCTATTTCAGGTTTTAAAAAAACCCAAACTTTTTATCACCTTAGGCTGAGGTCATGATGTGCATTGTGACTAAATAGTAACACAATCATTTTGATGCTGGTCAAAACCTTCTGATAACATTCGCTTACCTCATGGAGTGTACTTTCGTGGAATATTAGAAAGATCTGCAAATTAGCTCCTGGTCCTGTGTCACACCCCTGTCACATCAAATTAGACCAAGTCCAGATTCATATTTTTAAATAACTTACACAACATTGCTTGTTTGGGTTGAGATTCAGCCCTTAGCCCTTGTATTGCCTGGAGGTGTGTGTAATGCTTCAGGTGTGGTTACCAGTTGCATTTTTCGCCCGCATGCAACTAACTTCTAACAGTACTGACCAACGCTGGTCATGGTGCATTTATCAGTCATTGATTATAGATGTGTGCAAAATGCTGGTCTTAGCTGTAGGTCCCTGGCCATACATATTTTGATGAGTGCTATTTCTTACAATTGAGCATTGTCATGTAAGTTTTAGTGGTGTTCAGTCCTTTGGTGAATGCTTCATTAATTTCTCACACATTGCTTAGATGTACTGTTGAGAACACCTCATAGTCACGGGCCATTTGGACTGGAAGCCTTTCAGTTCCCTACAACGTGTAGTCGTATTGTAAGTTGTCTTATAATAAGTATACTTATATGTGGCATTTTAATGCGTATATCATTATATTACGTATTCCGTTGTTATTGTTGAATCTGGTTGTCATGAGGCAGGTATTACTGGTTTTAAATGGCTTGTAAGTCCTTATAAAAGGGTTATATTTTATATTTATCCAAAACAATGCAAAGAAAATATTTTTTGATTTCTCATGTAGTGACTAAATTATCACAACATGAAATTATAGCCATATTGGAGAGAGGGATTAAATCAGCTATTTTTATGTCCTACAGTATTAGCTTTTTGTGGACCCTTTCAATTATGTAACTGGCAAGTATTTGTGTTTCTGAATTAAACTTGTTTTTGTAATAATGTTTTTCAGTACTTTGGTTCCTGTGACTACCAGCCTATATGCTTAGCTCTTGGTGTTCCTGTCCACTGTGAATATGACTCTAGAAAGGGGAAATTGTAATCTGTTAAAATACCATTTTACACGAGACACAGTGTTGTGCAAAGATTGGCTTTTACCAGAAATTGCCAGCTGCTTTTAATAAAGGAGAAGAACCAACTCCTTGCAATTATATCTACTCGTTGGGAGACGAGTGACACCCTTCCTCAAGAGGAAAACTGAAGTCTCCTATTCTCATTCCTGGCAAACCCCATGGCAGCACTTAAACCAGGACCGAACGTGTCCAGGTATCTGCCTGATTTACATGGCAAGCAGTGACTGAGGTTTACACTTTATTACACTGCAGTTTATCTCCCTCTACATAAGCACTGCGTGTACCAACGAAAACAAAGCTTCCCAGTTACATTAGATTTGAGTAGTGAACCACTGAAAACGGCAGTATTCTAAATATCTTACTTGGAATTATCACGTTAGATTATAGTGTTCTAATTTCTGTTGTGTTCTATTTAAGAGTTATGTACTTGTCTGACTTAAGTCACGTTGCTGCTTATGTATTTTCCAGTGCCGTTACATGCAGTTTAACCAGAAAGTTATAATCAGACCATTATTGATAATGATTTAAAAATATATGTGATTTAAAAATGATTTCATTGGCCATAGCAGACACCACGAAATGAATACACCGAAGTGTTTTGTTGACGTTTGTCTCTAAATATATTGTACAGGAAGATTTGTGTGTTGCTAACTGTAGAAAAAACTGCGCCAGAAACACAGCATCAGTCATCATGATGTACTGAAGCCTGACGGAAGATGTCTTGGCTACTGCATTGCCATTTCCCTAAAGAGGTAATTGGGTTTTTCTTACAGAATGTCATGACAAAACTACCGTACGTTTGCATGATTTTGTATTTTTGATCCATGACACTACAGAGGGTAACATTTTTCATCAGAGGCTATTGTTACCATTGCCACACTTTCTGGCTACAGTCAAAATGAGGGCGGGAAATTGAGAGGGTTGTGGCTGTGACCGAGGGGACGTAACGCAGAAACGTAACGTAGTGGGGTCAAAGGTGAATAAGGTTGCAAGCTACCAAATGCGCTTGCGCCTCCTTATGTTTCTGCGATATCGGATGGCTAGCTGGCTATCGAACATTAGCTAGGTTAGAATAAAGCTGCTAATTCAACACAAAACGGACGGAAATCGTTAAAAACACAGGCCAGGTATGGCAGACGTTTTTTGATTTGCTAACCACTGAAATATCCGTTGCGTTAGACGGCTAGAGAAGGGATACTTTGAAAATGTATATGGACGTTAATGTTCGCGAGCTAAATTGCTAAGCAGTATCTGTTAGTTTGGTGGCGATCTGTATACGTTAGACGTACTTGGCAAACTAACAATAATTTCACATACAATTCAGGATTGTTTGCTAGCCCTGGTATCTGTTATTTTCATTCATCACTGTTGTCTATCCAGTTTGCAGCTAACGTTAGGTGCTGTAACTCTGAAGTGTATTTAAGGTTCGCTAGCTAACATAGCTTGCTCACTCATTAGATTACCCCTGGCAAATGCTAGGTAGGTGAAGTCATGTTCAGTTATATTATTAATATTATTAACTGGTTACGAGCGCAGTAACTGACTGGACTATATTAACATCATTTAGCATTAAGCCTGTCTGGTACGTCTGGTGGTTAGCCAGCTAGTAGCGTGCAAGCTATATAATTTGAATGGTATTGTAACGTGCTAATATTCCTGCCAGCCTGCTAGTGGGTTGTACACATAGATTAAGTTGACTAATCAGGCTAACACTGAACAGTTCCGCAAAATGATGCTAACTGCTAATGTTTTCTAAATTGCTTATTTTTCCCCAGTGTTTTCGTCGCAGTCTCTGCGCTGCTTCCTCGAGGTGCTGCTCAAATTTCCGAGGAGTTTTCAGTCGTTTCCGAAAACCGTGCAAAATGCCAGCCGCACTCGCGGATACTAGTCAGATTATCTGCGAAGTCTGGGCCAGCAACGTGGAGGAGGAAATGAGGAAAATCCGACAAATTATCCAGAGTTATAATTACATCGCCATGGTAACCGTTCCATTCCTGTCCACGTGCAGTTGATGTTAGGTGGACAGCTCAGCTGATGTAACGTTTGCTTTATGTAGCGGCAAACTGCATTGCATATAAGAGCGATTCTTTGATGCAAAATAAATGCAAGTGTAAAATACATTTTACTATGGCTGCTTGTAAATCGTGACCGCATTTAATGATATTTCCCGTGGTCTTCTGTGGTTGCAGGACACCGAATTCCCGGGAGTGGTGGTTCGGCCCATCGGGGAGTTCCGCAGCACGGTTGACTACCAGTATCAGCTATTGCGCTGCAATGTGGACCTGCTGAAAATTATACAACTTGGACTCACGTTCATGAACGAGGACGGTGACTACCCCCCAGGAACAACCACCTGGCAGTTCAACTTCAAATTTAATCTCACGTATGTGCACATCAGTCTTTTACTTGCGCCAGTGGCTTGGGAGTGACTGTTTTAAGTACGGCAAGAAACAAAAGTAATTTAATATTCCTTCGACTTAATAATTGCTTGCATTTAATCCAAATGTATCCTGTCGAGAAAGATGATTCAGTTCTTATTCTGGACAGCAGCAATCCATAAGGTATTATCTGGCATTAATTTTGGCAAGAGCTAGCAAAGTTGGACCATATTATATCAAGCCCACAAGCAACCTCATGAATTCTGATGAGGACTGTCAGTAGGATTAATGATGGAGTGCCTGCAAGAGAATACATTAACATGTATAGCTTTTTCCTCTAATAGATGCTGCCCTGATCTTCTCATTTTATTTTATCAAAAGATTTCAATATCTTTTTTCCCCCCTTTCTCTAGAGAGGACATGTACTCCCAAGACTCAATAGATCTGCTCCAGAACTCTGGGTTGCAGTTCAAAAAGCACGAAGAAGAAGGAATCGATACCCTGTACTTTGCAGAGCTCCTGATGACGTCTGGTCTGGTGCTGTGTGAAAATGTCAAGTGGCTCTCCTTCCACAGGTAATGACTGGGGATAAGTAGGGCATGTGGTGGCTCTCCTTCCACAGGTAATGACTGGGGATAAGTAGGGCATGTGGTGGCTCTCCTTCCACAGGTAATGACTGGGGATAAGTAGGGCATGTGGTGGCTCTCCTTCCACAGGTAATGATGGGGGATAAGTAGGGCATGTGGTGGCTCTCCTTCCTCAGGTAATGACGGGGGATAAGTTGGGGATAAGTAGGGCATGTGGTGGCTCTCCTTCCACAGGTAATGACAGAGGATACGTAGGGGATAAGTAGGGCACGTGGTGGCTCTACTACCACAGGTAATGACACGGGTGCACAACTCCGGTCCCAGAGTGCCAGTATGCGCTGCTGGGTTTTTGTTTTAACCTAATTGGCTTAGCTTATTTTTCTGACAGCTCTATAAGCTCCGCTGGTTCACTCCTGTGATTTGAGCACAGTAAAATCTTTATAGGGTACACCTGCAGTCTGCAGTTGTAGCTGGTGCTTTTACGAAGCGATCGGGCTAGTGAAATATTTAAGAGCAGACGTTGAAACGAAATCCTGAAACGGATTGGCCCGCGTTGCGCACCCCTGTACTTGACTGTCATTTGGATCTGACTGAAGTGGCTTCTGACCCTGTTCTCTGCTCTGTGCAGCGGCTATGATTTTGGATACCTGGTGAAGCTTCTCACAGACGCCCGGCTGCCCGAAGAGGAGCACGAGTTCTTTCAGATCCTCAACCTCTTCTTTCCCGCCATTTACGACGTGAAGTATCTCATGAAGAGCTGCAAGAACCTGAAGGTAAGAGCAGTCGAAGAGAAAATCGGTTTAAAAAAAAAAAAATAAGCAGTATTGACGATACAGGTGTATCGTTCATTTCGATTTTGAGTTGATTTGCAAAACCTGTTGTACATTTGTAATATTCTGAGCGTATGATTGGCTGGGAAACTGATTGATATGAGTATGAAGCGCACACAAAATATGGTGTATCTGGTTGCAGCGGTGCTGATGAAGTCACTGTTGTTGCACACTGGTACCTCTATCATTTCAGGTACATTGCTTGTACATTAGTGCAACTAAAGCCTGAATAGGCTACAGCAGTCATCCTCTGTCCTGGTCTGCTTCTTTTTCTCTCCCCGTAACATTGTGCATCTAATTGACACTCAAGAAACCTGGTCACCTGAATTAGCCCTGTAATCAGCTGCTTTAACTGATCAGTTGCTGTGCTACTCAAGTACCGAATGACAAAGTAACAAAAGCCAGCAGACCCTGTGGCTCTCCAGGGTCAGGATTGAGGCTGTCCAGGGTTAGGATTGAGGACCCTGCTCTCCAGGGTCAGGATTGAGGACCCTGCAGCTCTCCAGGGTCAGGATTGAGGACCCTGTGGGTCTCCAGGGTCAGGATTGAGGACCCTGCTCTCCAGGGTCAGGATTGAGGACCCTGTGGGTCTCCAGGGTCAGGATTGAGGCTGTCCAGGGTCAGGATTGAGGACCCTGCAGCTCTCCAGGGTCAGGATTGAGGACCCTGTGGGTCTCCAGGGTCAGGATTTGAGGACCCTATGGCTCCAGGGTCAGGATTGAGGACCCTGCGGCGCTCCAGGGCCAGGATTGAGTGCTACTGCCCTGCGGTATTTACTTGTGTCTCTGTCCCTTTTGTCAGGGTGGTCTCCAGGAAGTCGCTGACCAGCTGGAGCTGAAGAGGATTGGGAGGCAGCACCAGGCCGGCTCGGACTCCCTGCTCACGGGGATGGCCTTCTTCAGGATGAAGGAGGTACGTGGGCCTTAACGGCGTTAAGGAGCTGCCTCTGCTTTTCCCAAGAGCCTTGTGCCACTGCTTCAGCTGTGAGAGGCCATTTGGAATTAAGCGTTTTTAATTTGGCTTTGTTCAGTAGTCTGTGTTGAGGGTTGTGTAGTGTCATAAGATGGTCTTCTTATCTCCAGTGCTTTTTATTGGGCGTGTGAAAAGCCTCACAGTGGCTCAGCTCTAATATGAATATTTCCCTTATATGCTTATATTTTTACACCCTTTTGAAGCTTAATGTCATAAAGCGTATCTCAGGCTGTTCTTTACCTTTTGTTCTTATTGTATTTTAGATGAGCTCTTATTTCCCCATGATAAATGTGCCTTTTTTACATTTTACATTAACCTCCATAACCGATGTTCACACTGAGCTACCGCTGTAGGATGTAAAATCGTTTTTTTTCCCCCTCCCCTACGCAGTTGTTTTTCGAAGACAACATTGATGATGCGAAGTACTGCGGGCGATTGTACGGCCTGGGGTCTGGCTCCTCCCAAAACCAGAACGGCATTTCCTCTTCCTCCCAAGAGGAAACCAACAACAAACACTGACCCGAAGAGGCCAGCGGCGCCAGACAGACCATTGGCTTGTTTTATCCCATCCAGTAGTTGTATTGATCCCCTCCATCCCACCCCACCCGATGGCAGTAATGAATTTCTGTAAGATTTCCACAGCTATAAAAGGACGTTGGTCTTCACAGACTTAAAAACATTCCCAGACCCGTTCAGTTTAGTCACAGCTGATTGATATTTCGCCGTTTTCCCCCACAATCCCCTGCTGAACCTTTCTAGCTTTGCATTATGATGACATTTGGATCATTTTATCTTTTTTTTTTTGTTTTACAGCATTGCAGTTTTGAAATCCAGTCTTTTAAAGCATGGGACCAGCACTTGTGTGTTACACACTGCTACTGACACCTAGCATTTCACTGGGATCAAACGGCAACTGTTTCCCAGAATTCCTACATTGCTTAAGAAGTTCTTTTGACCAATTTGTGTTTCAAGATCTCTTGCAGATGTTTGAAGAATCAGATCACTGTTGGATACATGTTTGTAGGAATTGTGATATTTTAAATTATGCTGGAAAGGTATGTATATTAAAATGTAAAATTTCAAAGAGCCTGATACGTTTTACCATTTTTCCTCTAGTGGAATGAAATTTTAGAGTCGAACCTTGCTCGTCTTGTGGTAGGGATAGGGATACATCCAAGGTCTTTGTAAGTTGTACTTAAGTTATTCGCAGCTACGTTTAATAGATGTTTGCGATTTCTATTTTTTTTAATCCTACATTGTTTTTAACAATTGTATATTAAAATGTTTTCTATCTGCTGAATGTGACATTTTAGTATTTATGTTCTCCGAAGTTTGAGACATGTTGGTACGAATGAGAAACAAAGTATTTTGCCATATTCAGAGCACTCTTCCATGTTCAGTGAATGCTTTGCTCACTGATTTAATAAATGATTTTACCAGCCATGTTTGCAAGAAGTGGCCTGATGTCAGATTTAAGTTTTCAGTTTCCAAATCAAAATCCCTCGTGCATCTCATCATACAGAGTTCTTGCCCTATGTTAGTTTTATGCTGAGTATGTAATATGAGACTGATTGAAAGGTATCCATTCACTTTAAATATCTTCCACTTCGTGCATAACTTTAAAGCAATGATTTAAATCACTTAAGCAACAAGCACATTGAGGTTCAGGTAAATTGGAGCACTTCAAAGGTTTTTATGATGTGCTTGCAACATTGCCACTGTGTAGATTATTTGCAAATGTCTTGCAGCAAAAATAAAAAAAATTCCAAATACATCCAAATAGTACAAGTAGTAGCATAACTCCAACAATCTTGCTTTTGTTACTGGGAAAATTAATTTCTGCACCTTATTGGTTATTACCACAAAGCTAAGTAATTTTAGCAGGTAATATTAAAAGGAGAAGCTTGCCTTAAAACATGCTGGAATAAATGTTGATATATTAATGGGAACATTCTAGAAGCGCTAAATGTTTTCACTGTATGTGAAATCCCAATGGGTGACACCAAGCCTGCTAGCCAAGTGACATATTTAGATTTTTGATAGTCATTTTTGAAGAAACTCTCCAGCAGCTCTAGTTTTTATTGGTCTTGACCCTGATGCTAAAAAGTGGCAGTAAAATCATAATCTATTCATGAACAGAATGGGAAACAAACTTAATGAATGAAAAGGTTTTATTACATATACACACTTGCTGTCAGAGCAAAGTGTTTAAAAGAAAAAAAAAAAAGTCCAGTCTGACTTCATAGTTTGATGTGAAAGTCTGTCCCCGTTAATTAAGGAATCTCTGACAGGCTTTGCGATGGACGCTCGTGGGCCCGTGTTTCTGCAGCAGACGCAAGGCTTCCTCCTTCAGGTGTTCCGGAACGTGAGTACAGCTCCTGTCCATGTGCAGGAGGATGAGGCAACACTCCAGGACGTCCGGGAAAGAGTATTTCTGAAAGGGGGGTAGAACATCACTTAACACCCTTTGCTTTTCTTACCATTTGAATGACGAGTAGTATTCCCAAAGTAATCTTAAATGGATTGTAATTGGATTAAAAGTTTCCTTACCTTTATGTGTTCAGGAATTTCGGCCAGTTCCTTGTGGCGTTCAGACACCAGGGCAATCAGGGAGGGCAGAGAGCCGTTTGTGTCCCTGGGGAAGGGGTTGCACATTTTAGACAAATTTCACTTGACGTGCGGATTCTATAAAGATGTTTCAAAGATGGGCAGCCACACGGTCCACATACGTCAGGGTTCGGCAACAAGGGGCGTACCTGTTTGGTTTTCATGCCAACTTCTGGCCTTAACTGGTCCTAACAGTTTACCTACATTTCTTGATAAGCGCATGAGTGACAACCAAAGACTGTTCTTGCGTCCCTAACGAAACGTTTTACTTTGGCTCGCTCCTAGATTGGATTAATGTTGGTGTGTACAGCCAATTAGGTATTGAAGGACGGGGCCAACCTTTAACCACAGGGTCTTTCCCAACGAGGAGAAAGACTATATTTAAAAATGGTCCGACAAACCCAGGAATTGTTCCTAAAAACAGGAACTGAGGGAGTGGAGGGATGAACTCGTACCTGTGGTCAGGATCCGTGGTGCTGTCCATGTCCGTCTGTCCCTCCGCTGGGCCTGCGGAGGTCTGTGTCAGTCTGTGCAGCTGCACCAGGCTGGCTATCTGCTGCTGGATCTGCGCCACAGCGCTCTGTGTGGCCTGGAGGGCAGCGTGCGCGTCGGACAGCAGGGCCCGGCAGAACCCGCCCAGAACCGTCGCCGTCTCCACGGTGACCAGCGAGTCCGAGGGATTCTGGGTCTCCGTGATGACCTGCGTGTCCGGCTCGTGTCCGTCTGAGGGATTCTGGGTCTCCACGGCGACCTGCGAGTCTGAAGGATTCTGGGTCTCCATGACATCCTGCGCATCTGGCTCACGGCCGGCTGAGGGATTCTGGGTCTCCGTGACGTCGTCTGACTGGAGCGCGTCGCCGACACCGCTTCCCGCTGCCTGACCGCCACCTCCGCCATCGGCAGCGCCACTCCACCACAGCTGGTACAGCCGCACGTAGGACACCCAGGCCTCCAGGCCTCTGACAGCGGCCAGGCCGGCCTCATCCAGGGGCTCCAGCCTCTCCCTGTACCGCGCGATGGAGTCAGCTCCTGCAGGAGGAACCGCTCGCTTAATGTACCCAAACAAGCACGTCCACCTCACACAGACAAGAGGGTTTACTTATGCAAAATAAATCACATCTGGAGTGTCATATGGGCACAATGCCAGTTCAACGCCCCTCTCTCTGTGATAAGTCAGAGCCAAAATGAGAGCACCTCCATTTTGGGAATTCGGGCCCCGAGCATGTCACCCCCCTCACCTTCAGGAAACAGCAGACTGCAGATCTCTGAGAGCAGGCGAAAGTGGCCCACCCCACTGCAGCGAGCCACGCCCCCTAGCAGCTCCTCTAGCCCCGCCCCCCATTCTCCCAGAGTGCAGCTCAACAGGCCCATCGTAATGTCCAGCGACACCTGGTACAGCAGCTAAAGGGAGACACACGGTCAGAATTAGTCAGCGAGCAGGACATTTAAAAACACGATGATTTAAGACTGGATTCATTCTTCTAAATCACAAATGTCTGGCTTTCATTTCTCTATCATTG